>NW_027140357.1:914118-1218824 GCF_036365525.1 Heterodontus francisci | reverse complement strand
AGCGCCAGTTGTAAATAGGCCTGTGTTAATCCCAGTTGGAGTGGAACTGAGTCCCATTCATACACCACGATAGAGCAATTCAAAAAAGGCCTCTGTTAATCCCAGTTAGAGCGGGACTGAGTCCAAATTACACAACAGGATACAGCAAATACAACCAGGTCTGCGTTAATCCCTGCTGGAGTGGTATTTATACCCAATCACACACAAGGAAATTGAGAATACAAAACAGGTTTGTATTAATCCCGGTTGGATTGGATATAACCCCCACTCACACTTCAGAAGAGAGCAAATTCCGCCAGGCCTGTCGTATCGCAGGTTGAATGTTGCTGAGTCCCACTCACGCATCCGGAAAGGGCCAATTCCAACGAGCCCTGTGTTAATACTGAGTCCCACTCAGGCAACAGGAAAAGGCGAATTGAATATAGGCCTGCATTAATCGCATTTGGAATGGTGCTGAGTCCTCCTGACAGACCAGCAAACGGTCAATTCAAACCAGGCCTGTGTTAATCCAAGCTGGAGTGGCATGACTCATACTCGCGCAACAGAAAAGGGCCAATTCAAACCACACTTCTGTTAATCCCAGTTGCAGTGGTATTCATACCAACTCACAAACCCTGAAAGTGCCATTCAAACCAGGTCTGTATTGATACCAGCAGGAGCACTTCTGAGTCCAACACACACAACAGAAACGGGACAATTCAATCCAGTCCTGTATTAATGCCAACTGGAGTGAGTCTGAGTCCCACAAACATTCCAAAAAAGGACAAATTGGTGCAAGGCCAATGTTAATTCTCCTTGGAGCGGTACTGTGCCCCACTCATAGATCAAGAAAGCACCGGTTGAAGGTACGCCTGTGGTAATCTCAAAATCACAGAATCACAGAACAATGCAGTGCAGAAGTGGTCCTTCGGCCCGTCGAGTCTGCACCGATGCCTTAAAACACCTGGCATGTCTACCTAATCCTATTTGCCAGCACCTAGCCCATAGCCGTGAATGTTATGACGTGTCAAGTGCTCATCCAGGTGCTTTTTAAAGGATGTGAGGCAACCTGCCTCTACCACCCTACCAGGCAGTGCATTCAAGACCGTCACCACCCTCTGGGTAAAAAAGTTCTTCCTCAAATCCCCATTAAACCTCCCGCCACTCTCTTTAAACTTGTGACCCCGTTGCCACCCAGGTTAATAGAGCTGTTAAGAAGGCATATGGTGTGTTAGCTTTTATTAGTAGGGGGATCGAGTTTCGGAGCCACGAGGTCATGCTGCAGCTGTACAAAACAATGGTGCGGCCGCTCCTGGAGTATTGCGTGCAGTTCTGGTCACCGCATTATAGGAACGATGCAGAAGCTTTGGAAAAGGTGCAGATGAGATTTACTAGGATACTGCCTGGTATGGAGGGAAGGTCTTACGAGGAATGGCTGAGGGACTTGAGGTTGTTTTCGTTAGAGAGAAGGAGGAGGAGAGGTGACTTAATAGAGACATATAAGTTGATCAGAGGGTTAGATAGGGTGGCTAGTGAGAGTCATTTTCCTCGGATGGTGATGGCAAACACGAGGGGACATAGCTTTAAGTTGAGGGGTGATAG
Source organism: Heterodontus francisci (assembly GCF_036365525.1). Classification (NCBI taxonomy): domain Eukaryota; kingdom Metazoa; phylum Chordata; class Chondrichthyes; order Heterodontiformes; family Heterodontidae; genus Heterodontus; species Heterodontus francisci. Next base: position 1,217,243 of record NW_027140357.1, on the reverse strand, counting down.
ATATAGGATAGATGTCAGAGGTAGTTTCTTTACGCAGAGAGTAGCAGGGGCGTGGAACGCCCTGCCTGCAACAGTAGTAGACTCGCCAACTTTAAGGGCATTTAAGTTGTCATTGGATAGACATATGGATGAAAATGGAATAGTGTCGGTCAGATGGTTTCACAGGTCGGCGCAACATCGAGGACCGAAGGGCCTGTACTGCGCTGTAATGTTCTATGCTCTATGTAACTGACCCATCAACCAAGGGGAACAGCTGCTCCCGACCCAACCTGTCCATGTCCCTTATAATCTTGTGCACCTCGATCAGGTCACCCATCAATCTTCTCTGCTCCATTAAAAACACCCAAGCCGCTCCAACCTCTATTCATAGCTTAAATGGTCCATCCCAGGCAACACCCTGGTGAATCGGCTCTGCATCCCCTCCAATGCATTCATATCCTTCCTTTAATGTAGTGACCAGAATTGCACACAGTACTCCAGCTGTCGACTTACCAAAGTTCTGTACAACTCCAACATGACCTTCCTGCGTTGTAATCTGTGCCATCGATTGATAAAGGCAAGTGTCCCATATGCTTTTTTCACCACCCTATTTCCCTGCCCTTCTGCCTTCAGTGATCTATGGACAAACACGCCAAGGTCCCTTTGTTCCTCAGAACTTCCCAGTGCCAGGCCATTCATTGAATACTTCCGTGTCACATTACTACTTCCAGAGTGTATCAACTCACACCTTCCAGCATTAGATTCCATCTGCTACTTTTCCGCCCATTTGACCATCCTGTCTATATTTTCCTGAAACATAAGACACTTCGTCTCACTGTTAACCATTCGGTCAATCTTTGTGTCATACGCGAACTTACTGATCCTACCCCCCACATAGTCATCTATGTCATTTCTATAAATGACAAACAATAGGGGACCCAGCACAGATCCCTGTTGTACGCCACTGGGCACTGTCTTCCAGTCACTAAAACAGCTATCTGTCATCACTCTCTGCCTCCTACAGCGAACGCAATTTTGAATCCACCTGATAATGTTACCTTGTATCCCATGAGCATTTGCCTTCTTGATAGGTCTCCCATGTGGGTCCTTGTCAAAGACTTTGCTGAAATCCATGTAAGCTGCATCAACTGCACTACCCTCATCTACACACCTGGTCACATTCTCAAAATGTCAATCAAATTTGATGGGCATGACCTCCCTCTGACAAAGCCATGCTGACTATTCCTAATCAAATTTTGCCTCTCCAAGTGGTGATAGATTCTCTCCTTCAAAATGTTCTCCAATAGTTTGCCTCCCACTGACGTGAGACTCACTGGTCTGTAGTTCCCTGGATTATCGCTACAACCTTTCTTTAATACTGGGACCACAATAGCTGTTCCCCAGTCCTCTGGCACCTCCCCCGTGGCCAGAGAGGGATTACAAATTAGGGTCAGAGCCCCTGCAATCTCCACCCTCGCCTCCCATAACATCCTGGGACACAAACCGTCAGGACCTGGAGATTTGTCAACTTTTAAGCGTTCCAAAACCTCCAATACCTTGTCACTCCCGATGCAAAATTTGCTCAAGAATCTCACAGTCTCTCTCTCTCTCTAAGTTCCAAATCTACATCCTCTTTCTCTTGGGTGAAGACAGATGTTAATTATTCGTTCAACACACTACCAATGTCCTTTTGGCTCCACCCACAAGATTCCCTCTTGGACCCTAATGGGTCCTATTCTTTCCCTGGTTATCCTCTTCCCATTGATATACTTGTAGAATATCTTGGGATGTTCCCAACTTTTACCAGCCAGAGCTGGTATCCCCTCATATCCCCTCTTTGCTCTCATAATTGCATTCTTAAGCTCCATCCTACACTTTCAGTGCTCCACTAATGCTTCCGTTGATTTGCTCTCCTTATATTTGCTAAAAGCCTCTCTTTTCCTTCTCATCGGACCCTGAATGTTTCTGGTCATCCATGGTACTCTGCGCTTGTTGCTCCTACCTGTTACCCTAGAGGGAACATGTTGGGCCGGTACCCTCCCCATTTCCTGTTTGAATGCCCCCCCACTGCTCTTCTGTAAATTTCCTGACAAGTAACTCTTTCCAGCCTACCTTGGCCAGATCCTGCCATATTTTACTAACATTTGCTCTCCCCTAATCCAAAACCTTTTTTTGCAACCTGCCTATTTCTTTTTCCATAACAAGCTTAAATTGTACCATGTTGTGGTCGCTATCACCAAAATGCGTCCCCACCAACACATCAACCACCTGTCTGGCTTCATTTCCCATAATTACGTCCAGCACTGCACCCTCCCGTGTTGGATCCTCTACATTTTGAGCTAAAATGTTCTGCTGTATACGTTTAAAGAACTCCACTCCATCTAAGCCCTGAACACGATGACTCTCCCAATTAATGTTGGGAAAGTTGAAATCTCCTAATATGGTTACTCAATTATTTTTACACACCTCTGCATATTGAGCACATATTTGCTCCTCAATTTCCCGCTGACTATCTGGGGGTCTATAATAAACACCTAGCAATGTGGCTGTCCCTTTTATATTCCTAAAATCTACCCATAAAGCTTCATTTGATGCCCCCTCCAAGATATAATCTCTCCTTTGTGCAGTAATTGATTCCTTTACTAATATTGCAATGTCCCCTCCTCTTTTACCCGCTCCTCGATCTCGCCTGAATATTCTATATCCCGGGATATTGAGTTGCCAATCCTGCCTCTCCGTCAACCATGTCTCCGTGATGGCTACTCTATCACAATTCCACGTGTCAATCATTGCCCTTACTCATCCATTTTACCTGCAATACTCCTGGCATTAAAGTAGAGGCCTTCCATCCTGGTGTTACTCCCTTGAAACTTACTTCCGCTGTATTCCCTCTGACTTGTTCGCTTTCCTGTGTTTATTTGTGTCGCTATTCTGCTAGGAGTCTGCATACCCCCCCCCCCCTTGCCAAATTAGTTTAAACTCCTCCCAACAGCACTAGCAAACCCGCCAACAAGGATGTTAATCCGCCTCTGGTTCAGATGTAGACCATCCCGCTTGTACAGGTCCCACCTTCCCCAGAAACGGGCCCAAGTGGTCCAGGAATCGAAAAACCTACCTCCTGCAACAACTCTTAAGCCACGCATTCATCTGTGCTATTCTCCTATTTCTATACTCGCTAGCACGTGGCACTGAGAGTAATCCAGAAATTAGAACCCGAGAGGTCCTGCTTTTTAGTCTGCTGTCTAATTCCCTGAATTCTTGATGCAAGACCTCAATCTTCTTTCTACCTATGTCATTGGTACCAACATGTACGATGACCTCTGCCTTATCACCCTCCCCCTTCAGGATGCCCTGCAGCCGTTCAGTGACATCCCGGACCCTGGTACCAGGGATGCAACACACATCCTGGAGTCACGTTGATGGCCACAGTAGCGCCTATCTGTTGCCCTGACTATAGAATCACCTATTACTATTGCTTTTCCTCTCTTTCCCCCTTCCTGTGCAGACAGGCTGCTTGTGGTTACAGAAGCTTGGCTCTGTCCGCACTCCTTGGAGGAACCAGCCTCATCAGCCTCCAAAATAAAATACCAATTTGCAAACGGGACCCCAGGAGACTCCTGAACTACCTTCCTGATTCTCTTGGACTGCCTGGTGGTCACCCATTCCCTTCCTTCCTCAAGTGCCTTCAGCTGCGGTGTGACCACCTCTCTATACGTGCTATCCACAATGCTCTCAGACTTGCGGATGCGCCACAGTGTTTCCAGCTGCCGTTCCAGCTCTGAAACCCGAGCTTCCAGGAGCTGCAGCTGGACACAGTTCCTGCACACATGCTGGTCCCGGGGACTGTAATTGTTCCTGGATTCTCACATGAAACAATAGGAGCAAACCACGGGTTCAAGCTCTCCTGCCCTTTAACTTTATAACTTTAGAAGATTATAATTTTAAAAAGCAACTAAGTCTTGCTAAAACAATGACTTACAATTCAATCCACTTTGAAAAATACCCACCAAGACTTACTCACCAGTCATCTGTGCTCTTTGGAAACTCTCAGCTCCCCTCACTCTGAGGACAGAAACGAAATGAAAGGAGCTCCTCGCTCCCTCCTCACCGAACTTCCTCAGTCACCAAACTTCCACTAGAACACTCTAATTCAACCCAAGACAGCACTCTAGTGCAAACAAGGTCAGCACTGTAAGTACTTTTATACTGACTGACTCTGGCCCCTGAAAACTGGTTTAAGTCAATTCTCTAATTAGCAATGTGCAGCTGCAAGCAGAGCCTGAGTGAACTCTGCTTAAAGTTGGTCTAAAACTCACCTTCTCCAACCCAAACAGCAACTGTTAAGTTAATCTGCCAAATAAAAGACAGACTGGACTGAAGATAACATTAACCCTTAATTATCCTCAGTCACCAAACTTCCATTTTTACACCCTAATGCAACCCAAGTCAGTACACCAGTGCAAACAAGCTACAAAGAAGGATTATCGTAAAAGTAAATGTTAGTTCATAATAATAAGTCATTGGTTAGTTTATAAGAGCTAGATTTTAACAAGTAGTATGCTGGTTAGTTAGTTTTAGCGACCCAGGAATCTTACATCGTGAACGTCATTGATGAAGCAGCTGAAGATGGTTGTGCCTAGGACTCTACTCTGAACAATACCTTCAGGGTGTCTTGGAAATACGATAATCGACCTCAAACAACCACAGCCATCTTTCTTTGTGCTAGGTCTAACTCCAGCTATTGTCGAAATTTCCCCCTGATTCCCATTGACTCCAGTTTTGCAAGCGCCTCGTGATTCCAAGCACAGTCAAATGCATCTGTGATGCAGGCGACCTCAGTCGGAGGCCGAGTTGGATCATCAACTCGGAACTTCTGTCTGAAGATGAATGGAAATACTTCAACCTTGTCTTGTCCGTTCGCCACACGACCAGAAGGACGTGGAGGCTTTAGAGATGGTACAGAAGAGGTTTACCAGGATGTTGCTTGGTCTGGAGGACATTAGCTGTGAGGAGAGGTTGGATAAACTCGGACTCTTTTCACTGGAACGACGGAGGTGGAGGGGCGACATGATAGAGGTTTACAAAGTTATGAGCGGTATGGATAGAGTGGAAAGTCAGAAGCTTTTTCCCAGGGTGGAAGAGTCAGTTACTAGGGGTCATAGGTTTAAGGTGAGAGGGGTAAAGTTTAGAGGGGATGTGCGAGGCAAGTTCTTTACACAGAGCGTGGTGAGTGCCTGGAACTTGCTGCCGGCGGCGGTGGTGGAAGCAAGTACGATAATAACGTTTAAGAGGCATCTTGACAAATATATGAATAGGAAGGGAATAGAGGGATACGGTCCCCAGAAGTGCAGAAGGTTTTAGTTTAGGCAGGCATCAAGATCGGCGCAGACTTGGAGGGCCGAATGGCCTGTTCCTGTGTGTACTGTTCTTTGTTCTTTCTTCTTTGTTCTTTGTCTTTTGCTCTGATGTGCTGGACTCATCAATCAGTGAGAAAGCTGATATTTGTAGAGCCTCCTCTTCCTATTAGTTGTTCGTCACTACAATTCACAAATGAAAGTGAAAGGACTGCAGAGCTTAGGTGTGAACCGTTTGTTGTGGGATCACTTAGCTCACTCTAACGCGTGCTGTTTCCATTTTTTGGCATTCATGAAGTCCTGTGTTGTTGCGTCACCGGGCTGACACCTCATTTTATCGGGATGCATGGTGCTGCTTCTGGCTAGCCCTCCTGCAGTCTTCATTGAACCAAGGTAGGACCCCCAGTTTTTTTAGTTAATAGTAGCAAGGAACATTATTTTATTGCACATTCCATCGTTAATTGCCCTGGGGAAGGTGGTGGTGAGATGCCTTCATTAACCTTTGCAGTCCCTGTGGAGTAGGTACACCCACAGTTCTGTTGGGATGGGAATTTAGAATTTAGAACATTACAGTGCAGTACAGGCCCTTCGGCCCTCGATGTTGCTCCGACCTGTGAAACCATCTGACTTACACTATTCCATTTTCATCCACATGTCTATTCAATGACCACTTAAATGCACTGAAAGTTGGCAAGTCTACTACTGTTGCAGGCAGGGCGTTCTACGCCCCTACAATTCTCTGAGTAAAGAAACTACCTCTGACATCTGTCCTATATCTATCACCCCTCAACTTATAAGCTATGTCCCCTCGTGTTTGCCATCTCCATCCGAGGAAAACGACTCTCACTATCCACCCGATCTAACCCTCTTATTATCTTATATGTCTCTATTAAGTCACCTCTCCTCCTCCTTCTCTCCAACGAAAACAACCTCAATTCCCTCAGCCTTTCCTCGTAAGACCGTCCCTCCATATCAGGCAACATCCTAGTAAATCTCCTCTGCACCCTTTCCAAAGCTTCCACATCCTTCCTATAATGAGGTGTCCAGAACTGCAATACTCCAGGTGCGGCCTCACCAGAGTTTTCTACAGCTGCATCAAGACCTCGTGTCTCCGAAACTCGATCCCCCTACTAATAAAAGCTAACACACCATATGCCTTCTTAACAGCTCTATTAACCTGTGCAGCAACTTTCACGGATTTATGTACCTGGACACCAAGATCTCTCTGCTCATCTACACTACCAAGAATCTTCCCATTAGCCCAGTACTCTGCATTCCTGTTACTCCTTCTGAAGTGAATCACCTCACACTTTTCCGCATTAAACTCCATTTGCCATCTCTCAGCCCAGCTCTGCAGCCTATCTATGTCCCTCTGTACCCTACAACACCCTTCGGCACTATCCACAACTCCACCTACCTTCGTGTTAGCCGCAAATTTACTAACCACCCCCCCTTCTACACCCTCATCCAGGTCATTTATGAAAATGACAAACAGCAGTGGCCCCGAAACAGATCCTTGCGGTACACCACGTGTAACTAAACTCCAGGATGAACATTTGCCATCAGCCACCACCCTCTGTCTTCTTTCAGCTAGCCAATTTCTGATCCAAAGCTCTAAATCACCTTCAACCCCATACTTCCGTATTTTCTGCAATAGCCTACCATGGGGAACCTTATCAAACGCCTTACTGAAATCCACACACACCACATCCACTGCTTTACCCTCATGCACCTGTTTGGTCACCTTCTCGAAAAACTCAATAAGGTTTGTGAGGCACGACCTCCCCTTCACAAAACCGTGCTGACTATCGCAAATGAACTTATTCTTTTCAAGATGATTATAAATCCTATCTCTTATAACCTTTTCCAACATTTTACCCACAACCGAAGTAAGGCTCACAGGTATATAATTACCAAGGCTGTCTCTACTCCCCTTCTTGAACAAGGGGACAACATTTGCTATCCTCCAGTCTTCTGGCACTCCTCCTGTCGACAATGACGACATAAAGATAGAGGACAACGGCTCTGCAATCTCCTTCCTGGCTTCCCAGAGATTCCTTGGATAAATCCCATCTGGCCCAGGGGACTTATCTATTTTCACCCTTTCCAAAATTGCTAACACCTCCTCCTTGTGAACCTCAATCCCATCTAGCCTAGTAGTCTGTATCTCAGTATTCTCCTCGACAACATTTTCTTTCTCTACTGTACATACTGACGAAAAATATTCATTTAACACTTCCCCTATCTCCTCTGATTCCACACACAACTTCCCACTACTATCCTTGATTGGCCCTAATCTAACTCTAGTCATTCTTTTATTCCTGATATACCTATAGAAAGCCTTAGGGTTTTCTGTGATCCTATCCGCCAATGACTTCTCGTGTCCTCTCCTCGCTCTTCTTAGCTCTCCCTTCAGATCCTTCCTGGCTAGCTTGTAACTCTCAAGCGCCCTAACTGAGCCTTCAGGTCTCATCCTAACATAAGCCTTCTTCTTCCTCTTGACTAGCGCTTCAACTTTTTTAGTAAATCACGTCTCCCTCGCTCGGCAACTTCTTCCCTGCGTGACAGGTACATACTTATCAAGGACACGCATTAGCTGCTCCTTGAATAAGCTCCACATTTCGATTGTGCCCATCGCTTGCAGTTTCCTTCCCCATCCTACGCATCCTAAATCTTGCCTAATCGCATCATAATTTCCTTTCCCCCAGCTATAATTCTTGCCCTGCGGTATATACCTGTCCCTGCCCATCGCTAAGGTAAACCTAACCGCATTGTGATCACTATCACTGAAGTGCTCACCTACATCTTAATCTAACACCTGGCCGGGTGCTGTATTTTGACTCATAGGTGCCATGAGGATACAGATTGTGGTTGAATACAATTCTGCTGCTAATGGCCCACAGCTGCTCAAGGATACCCAATTCTGAGTTGCTTGATCTGTTTGAAATCTATCCCATTTGGCATACTGGTCATTCCACACAACACGTTGGTGGGTACTCTCAATGTGAAGACGGGAATTTGTCTCCACAAGGACTGTGTGGTGGCCAATCCTACCAATGCTAACATGGGCAGTTGTATCTCTGACAGGTATATTACTGAGGAAAATGTCAAGTAGCTAATGTTTTTCCTTCTATTTTTCCCGCACCACCGCAGACATAGTCCAGCAGCTATTTATTTTCGGACTCAGCCAGCTTGGTCAATAGTGGTGTTGCTAAGCCACTCTTAGTCATGGTCATCCAAGGCCCCCACCCACAGTACTTTTTGTGCCCTTAATAACCTGAGTGCTTTTTCTAACTGGTGTTCAACATGTCGCAGCACCCAAAGGGATGGGCCAGTAAATGGCTATTAGCAGGTGGTTGCTTTGTCCATGTTTGACCTGCTGTCATGAAACTTCATGTGGTCAACAGATAATGTTCAGCACACCCAGGGCAACTCCCTTCCGACTGTATACATCTGTGCCAGCACCTCTGACTCATCTGTCCTTGAATTGGGCAGGACATCCCCATGGATGTTGATAGCGGTGTCTGGGACTATGTCTGTAAGGCTAGATACTGTGAATATGACTATTTTAGGCTGTTGCTTGACTAGTCTATGGGACAGCTCTCCACGTTTTAGCACAGTCGCCAGATGTTTGTCAGGAGGACTTTGTAGGTTCGACAGGGCTGTCTTTGCCATTTTAGCTTCTGGTGCCTAGGCCGTTGCCAGGTAATCCATCCAGTTGCATTCCTTTTCTCAGACTTTGTGGGGTTTTGAAACAACGGAGTCACATGCTAGGCCATTTCAGAAGGCATTTCAGAGTCAACCATGTTGCTGTGAGTTTGGAGTCACTACCATGGAAACATGGAAACTGCCATGTGGTAGTTTCCATGTATCCACTCTTGCTCAGTCCCTCCCTCTCCTTCTCCTGCGCTCTCTCTCTGTATCTCTCTCTCTATCTATCTATCTCTCGCTCTGGCTCTCCTTCTTTAACATCGTCTTTCCCACTATCTCCCCACATGCAAGGACAGTAGATTTCCTTCCCTGAAGGACATTCGTGAACCAGATGGAGGTTTTACAAAAATCGACCAAGTTTTCATGTATCACGTTAGACTAGATTTCTATCAGGCTTATTTTGAACATTTTTTTTCTAACCACTCTTTTGAAAGACCTGGCTCTGATTTTAAGGTTTGGTCCCGCTGTCCTGGCCTCTGAAACCGGCGGGGGGAAAAAACATTTTTCTCTCGATCTGACACTCTTCCTTTCTTTCAGAATACTCATGAAAACAATTAAATCACTCCTTCGTTCTATATTCCAGGAAATGCAAGACTGGTTTGTGCAATCTCTCCTCATGCTCTTACCTTGGCAATCCAGATAACATTCTGCTGAATTTGCACCACTCCTTCCAAGGCCAGGACTTGCTTACGTTGATACAGTGGACAGAATGATGAACACTGCTCCAGGGGTAGTCCAATAGCAGGTTTGAAAGGTTAAATAGTCTCTCCTCTCTTCCTATGTTCCTAGCTGACTCTGATAAACATATGGGCCACACAGTACCAGACTGGAGTGTATCATTCCTATTACCTGCTGTGTACTGAACATGCTTGGCTCCACTGCAGCCCAAAACAGTCCAAACACGGTCCCAGGCCAGTTCCAGCATGGTTAGAGACAGAGTAAATCTCTAGCTGCACTGTCCCAACAAACATACCCAGTTCAAGTACAGCAAGTGTTAAATACAGAGTGCAGCCCCGTCTATGAGATCAATTCAAATGGACCCAGGTCATGTTCAGCGCGAGTTAGATATTTTTTCACCATGTGGTAGTTTCCATGTACCCTCTCTTGCTCAGTCCCTCCCTCTCCTTCTCCTGCGCTGTCTCTCTCTCTCTCTATCTATCTCTCACTCTTGCTCTCCTTCTTTAACATCGTCTTTCCCTCTATCTCCCCAACTGTCTCTCTCTCTATCACCCCCTACCACTTCTCTCAATCACCCTCTTCCACTCTCTCTATCTATCTCTCCCTCTCTCGCCCTCTCTCAAAAGGCCGCTTGCCTTCCAAATTGCGGCTGCTCAAGCTATATTTCTGTGATAGGTGCACAAGACACCCAAATCCCTCTGGACACCATTTCAGATTTTCTCACGACTTTAAAATATATTCAATTTTTCTATTCTTCATATAATATCCTCGCATTTCTCCACATTCGGTTCCATTTTCAACGTTCTTGCTCATTCACTTCATTTTACCTTTTTGCATCCTTCTCACAGCTTCCAGTCCCCCCTAACTTTGTTTTGTCAGCCTTTCTGGATACAGTAAACGTTTTCCCTTCAACTAACTATTTTACATAGATTGTAAGTAGCTGCAGTACGATATCCTTGTTACACTGCGCTGCTACTAGCCCTGCAATTTAGACATGACCAGCTTATTTCTACTATGATTTGGTAGCAACCCGAGCGACACAAGTTTAATGTAACATTGTCAGGCAGTAATTTGAAAAGCCCAATTGTGCGACAAAACGTTAACTTTTCTGAACCTATGATCCATAGACTCACATCCCACACTTCGATTGGGTCACTGAATGTTAATAGTTATCGAGGACAGCAACAATCGTGAGTGCGGGAGAACAGCCCTGAGAGGGAAACTCCAACATTTAGAATGTAATTACTGCATAGCCAGGGTAGGGGGAATGTCAGTTATGAACAACTGTGAGATATCGAGGTCGGGCCTTTGGTTCTGTCACAATAGGGAGTTAACTGCTGTTGTAAACGGTTAGTTCACATTTTTAAATAGAAAACAAGATTGAGCCGTGTTACAATTTCAATCTCCTCGTAGTGATCCCACAGGGTATATATGATTGGCTCGGGTAATCTATCTTCCTGGAGTATTCGGTAAACAGGATGTCTGCAGCACGAAGGGGTAGATCACTTTGCACAGAAAATGCATCTACCAATTGCCAGCATCCAGAAAATATATTTCCTGATCCTTGTTATCATTGGTATTCCTGGTAAGTGACGATAACCATTGAAGTTGTGTAAATTTGGGTGTGAGCTGGTCTCCGGTTTTTTTCTCTGTCTGGTAATGTTACATGCTGATCTATCTGTCACCGATATACAGGCCCCTGATTAGTGACATCATTTCAACGAATAGGAGATGGGAAATCCAACTACTGTTGCAACTTTCTGTGTAAGTCTCATGGTCAAGTTAAATTACGAAATTTCCTGCAATTCCATATAATCTTGCACCCACACTAAGTTGTGGTAATTATCCTGGATATTTGGACTGCGAGTATTCTCAATGTAGAATTAGACTGCGTGTGGATCATTAATCAGAATGGAACACCCGATCCCAGTCATCATGTATTATTGGGAGTATATGTCACCGCTGAATCGTACTGAGTGTGGGTCACGAATTAGAACGAAGAATCCATGCCTATATTCAAATTGCTGTTTTACATGACTGGACTCTACATTCCATGGAGATGTCTTTGTGTTTAACGAATAGAATATGTAGCCAAAGATCATTCCTCTTCGTTGAAGATGTTTGATTATGTTAAAAAGTGAAATGTATTGATTGCTCTGTTTTCTATCGCACTGCTCCGAGGGAAACAAATCTTTCCTATTTAGACTGCTAAAAAGCAGAATAGCACTGTTACAGCATTCAGATCCTCTGCGTAATAACGCGTTCTTACCCTGAGTGTCGTTAATGTAAGCTCATTAGTTATTCCAGTGTTAACTAATCTTCTGTCAGCAACACAGTGCTCAGAGTATGTGGGCCATGAGTGGTGAATTTTATTCTTTTGCTATTACACAGGATGAATATTGGGCTGTGGTAATTGCGTTCTGCACTTCTATAACTGAAGAAGGTTTGACCAATCATTTGCTTTCAATGATTCAGAGTCTCGACATATGTAGCATGGAACAACCCCTGCCTTTAACTCAGCGAGGTGTGTCCCTGTGAGGAGATGCACCTATAACTGAGGAACGCATATGTCAGGTTTTCATAATACAGGGATCAGACCAGGGCAGTAAATAATAACATTAGTAAACTGTTAATGATGAAATAAATAGTGCACTTCTCTCAGTTCTGGTATCCTGGTTATCATAATTGTGCCTGGTATACTGCATCAATTTCCTTTTTGTAATATGGAGATCAAAACAGTATACTATATACAAAGTGTTGGATAACTGAGGTTCTATATTAGTTTAATCTCAGCTCTTTGCTTTCTCAATTACATTCCTCTATAAATGAACTCCAGTGATTTGTTTGCATTTTTAGGGTCATGTTCTCCTCTGTTGCTAATACAAATGATTTGAGAATCTTCCCCCTTAATCCTTTTCCTCTCAATACCATACAAACTCTTATTTTCAAAGGATTATTCGGGAAGCCTGTTCTTCAGACCAAAATTTAGCTCCTCACACTTCGCTATACTGAAGTTACTTCGATGTTTAAATGCCCATTGTGCAAGTTTATTCATTATTATTAATAATATCTTCAGCTATTTTGCTGCATTCGTCATCTGTATTAACTGTTTTCTCAATTTGGAACTGACTGCAAATTTTGAAAAAGTATTCTGCTTCCCCAGTCCATGTCTTTAGGCAAATTGAAGACCTTGAGAAAATCAATGTGTATTCCAGCTGCTTATGCGCCTTTTCTGAGATTATTTTAAAAAAATATCAATAAGGTTAGTGATATTAATTTAGGAATATGTGCTGGCTGCTGTTTATTATATAACGTGTTTCGAAATAGTTTCTCTGTTACATATTTGAGTAAGGATTGTATTAATGTTCCTACCACTATTGTTACGCAAATTGATACATACTTACTTCGATTTCTTCTACACTTTGGTTTTAATACGAAAATCGCATAATCTGTCATTCAATCCTCTGGAACTGCTCCCTGTTTTATCGGAATATTAATGCTGCCTGTTCTCTTTGGATGCAAACCATCCAAACGAGAGGGCATAGCCTCTCTTTGATCACTTTTTCAAGCATTGTTCCGCTTTCTACCTGAAATATCTTGAAGTTTTTCATTGAATGTATTCACTATTATTTGAAAGTATAGTTCCTCCCATCAGAGATCTTTCTCCCTCCTTCAGGCTGTGAGCCCTAATCCATTGGGTCATTTAGTGACGACCATCCCACAACACAAGTGATTTACTTCCTTCTGAGCTCGTTGCTGCGCTCCAGATGTACATTTACATTTCTGTTCACGCCAGTCTGGCAGTCTCTGAACCATAGAACCATCGAAAAAGTACGGCACAGAAGGAGGCCGTTCAGCCCGTCGTGTCTTTGCCAGCGAGCAAGCTAGCCACCCAATCTAATCCACCTTCCAGCACCTGGGTCCATAGCATTGCAGTTTACAGCCCTGCAGGTGCATGTCCAGGTACCTTTTAATATAATTGAGGGTTTCTGCCTCCACCATCGTTTCTGGCAGTGAATTCCAGACACACACCACCCTCTGGGTAAAAAATATTTTCCTCATCTTCCCTCTAAACCTTCTACCTTATATCTGTGCCCCTTGTTAACTGACCTCTCCACTAGGCGAAACAGCTCCATCCTGTTTACTCTACCTAGTTTCCTCATAATGTAAAACACCTCAATTAAGTCACCCCTCAGCCACCTATGTTCTAAGGAAAACAACCCTAGTCTACACAAACTTTCCACATAGCTGCAACCTTCAAGCCCTGATACCACCCTTGTAAATCTCCTCTGTAGTCTCTCCAGAGCAAATAAGTCCTTCCTGTAATGTGGTGACCAGAGCAGTATGCATTACGCCAGCTGTGGCCTAACCAGCGTTTCATACACTTCAACCATTACATCCCCGCTTATTTATCCTGTACCTCAGCTAATAAAGGAAAGCATTCCATATGCCTTATTCACCACTACCTGTCCTGCAACTTTCAGGGACCTGTGGGCATGCACTCCAAGTTCTCTCACTTTTTCTACCCCGCTCAATATTTTCCCGTTTATTGTGTATTCCCTTGCTTTATTTGCCCTCTGCAAATGCATTCCCTCACACTTCTCCGGAATGAATTTCATTTGTCACTTTTCTGTCTACTCAAGCAAACCATTGAAATCATTTTGGAGTCTGCAGCTATCTTCTTCAATATCAGCTGCACGGCCATTTTTGTGCCTTCAGCAAATTTCTCCATCATACATCCCACACTTAATTCCAAATCATTAATATATACCACAAACAGCAAGGGACACAACACAGAGCCCTATGGAACGCCACTGGAAAAAGCTTTCCATTCGCAAAAAAGCATCCATCGACTCCAACCCTTTGTTTCCTGTCCCTGAGCCAATTCTGGATCCAACCTGCCACCTTCCACTGTATCCCATGGGCTTTCATTTTACTGACCAATCTTCCAGGCTGAACCTTGTCAAATGCTTTACTAAACTTCATGCAGACCGCATCCACTATACTATCCTCATTAATCCTCCTTGTTAATACCATAAAAAACTCAATCAAGTTGGGAAGACATGACCTTCCCCTAACAAATCCATGCTGACTATCCCCGATTAATCCGTGCCTTTCTAAGTGGCAGTTTATCCTGTCTTTCAGAATTGGTTATGATAATTTACCCACCAACGAGGTCAGACCAGTTATAATTATTTGGCCTATCCCTCCCACCCCTTTTAAACAATGGTACAACGTTCACAAACCTCCAATCGTCTGCGACCTCGCCTGTATCTAGTGCGGATTTGAAGATGATTCCCAGCACGTCCGTTATTTCTGCCCTGGCTTCCATTAACAACCTTGAATCCAATCCATCCGGCCCTGGCGTTTAATCCACTTTTAAGGATGTCAGACCGTCCAGTACCTCATCTCTCATTATGCTGATCGTATCTAATACTTCACACACCTCCTCTTAAATTACAATGTCTGCATGAACCCTCTCCTTTGTGAAGACAGAGACAAAAATCGCATTAAGAACCCTCCTCAAATCCTCTGCATCCAGGCATAAGTTCCCTTGTACAACTCTGTTAGGGGCTACCCGTTCCTTAGTTATCCTCTTGCTGTAAATTTACTGATAAAACATCTTCGGGTTTTCCTTGCGTTTACCTGCCAATAATTTCTCATGTCCGCTCTAATTGCTTTTTTTAATTTCCCTTTTTACTTCACCCAGGCACTTCCAATACTCCTGTAGACTTTCTGGAGTATTAAGAGTTTTGTGATCGTGATAAGCTTTCTTTTTCTGTTTTAACTTACCCTGTAAGCTTTTAGATAACCAGAGGCCTATAGATTTGGAATGATCACCCTTTGTCTTTGTAGGGGCATGCCTGCACTGTGCCTGTACTATCTCGCGTTTGAATGCCTCCCACTTGTTTGCCACTGATTTTCCTTCAAGCAGCCAGGTCACCTCTCAGTTTTGTATAATGTTTCTTCCACCAATTTAGAACTTCTACTGAAATAAAAGCAATTTTTTTTATTCTTTCAAGGGTTGTGGGCATCGCAGGCCAGGCCAGCATTTATTGCCCATCCCTAATTGCCCTTGAACTGAGTGGCTTGCTGGAACATTTCCAGGGCATGTAAGAGTCAACCACATTGCTGTTGATCTGGAGTCACATGTAGGCCAGACCAGGTAAGGACAGCAGATTTCCTTCCCGAAAGGACATTAGTGAACCAGATGGGTTTTTACAACAATCGACAATGGCTCCATGCCCATCATTAAACTAGCTTCAAATTCCATATTTATTAAATGAATTCAAATTCCACTTTTTGCTGTGGTGGGATTCGAACTCATGTCCCCAGCGAAATACCTGGGTCACTGGGTTACTAGTCCAGTGACAATACCAGAATGCCACCGCCTCCCCTGATACTGCAGCTGCCAGAAATCTGAAATAAAAACAGGAAAAGCTGGAAATACTCAGCGGTCTGGCAGCATCTGTGGAGAGAGCAGCAGAGTTAACGTTTCAGGTCAGTGACTCTTCATCAAAACTAACAAATATTAGAAATTTAAAAGGTTTTAAGCAAGTAAAGCGGGGGTGGGCAAGAGATAACAAAAGAGAAGGTGCTGACAGGACAAGGTCCAGAGAATAACTAGCCAGAAGGTCATGAAACAAAGGCATACAGTACGTTAATGGTGTGCGAACACCAAGCACAAACATTACAAATAAAACAGAAACAGTGGGTAGGCACTGTAGAAACAAACTAAACAATTTAAAAAAAGCTAAAATAAAATAACCAAATAAAAAAGAAAAGTAACTAAACATAAAAGGGTGGTGGGGGGTGGGTGGGTGTTGTTGTTGGGGGGGGGGTGGTCTCATGCTCTGGAATGATTGAACCCAAGTTCAGTCTGGCAGGCTGTCGCGTGCCTAATCGGTAAATGAGATGCTGTTTCTTGACTTTGTATTGAATTTCGCTGTAACAGTGCAACAATCCCAGAACAGAGATGTGACCATGAGAGCAGGAGGGCGGGTTATTGAAATGGTCAGCAACCGAAAGCTCGGGTCATACTTATGGACTGAATGGAGGTGTTCCGCAAAGCAGTCAGCCAATCTGCGTTTGGTCTCCCCAATGCAGCGGAGACCACAATGTGTGTAGCGAATACAGTATACAAAATTGAAAGAAGTACAAGTAACTCGCTGCTTCATCTGAAAGGAGTGTTTGGGGCTTTGATAATGAGGAGAGAGGAGGTAAATGGGCAGGTATAGAACCAACTGCGAATGCAGAGGAAGGTGCCGTGGGAAGCAGACGACGTGGTGGAGGTAATTCAGGAGTGGACGAGGGTTTCGTGGAGGAAACAATCCCTTAAGAATTCTGACAGTGGAAGGGAGGGGAAGATGCATTTTGTAGTGGCATCACGCTGCATGTGGTGGAAGTGGCGGAGGATGATCCTTTGGATCTGGAGACTGTTGGATTGGAAAGTGAGGACAAGGGGAACGCTGTCGCACTTCTCGGAGGGCAGGAAGGGGTCAGGGTACAGGTACTTGAAATAGGCCAGACACGGTTGACTGTTTTGTCAACCGCAGTGGGAGGGGGAATCCTAAGTTGAGGAAAAAGGAAGACATATCAGAAACACTATTGTGGAAGGAAGCATCATCAGAGCAGATGCGACGGAGACGGAGAAACTGGGAGAATGGAATGGAGTCCTTATAGGAGGCAGGGTATGAAGAAGGATTGTCGATGTAGCTGTGGGAGTCGGTGGGCTGATAATGAATGCCAGTGGGCAGCCTATCACCAGAGATGGAGACAGAGAAGCCGAGGAACGGAAGTGTAGTGGCAGAGATGGGCCATGTGAAGGTGAGAGAAGGGTGGAAATTGGAAGCAAAGTTGATAACATTTTCTAGATCCGGGCTTTAGCAGGAAACGACAACGATGCAATTATCAATGTACCTGAAAAATAGTTGTGGGAGGCGGCTTGAGTAGTCCTGGCATCAGGAATATTCGATATATCTCACAAAAAGACAGGCAAAACTAGGGCCCATGCGGATACCCATGGCAACACATTTTACTTGAAGGAAGTTAGTCGATTTGAAGGAGAAGTTGTTCAATGTGACAACAAGTTCAGCCAGGTGCAGGAGGGTGGTGGTGGAAGGGGCTGGTTGAGCCTCTGTTAAAGGAGGAGGCAGAGACTCCTCAATCCGTCCTGGTGGGGAATGGAGCTGTAGAGAGATTGGACATCCATAATGAAGAGGAGGCGGTTAGGTATAGGAAACTGGAAGTTGTAAATGACGTAGGACGTTAGAAGATGAAAGTGGGAAGAGACTGGACTACGGGAAAAAAGATAGAGTCAAGATAGAAAGAAATAAGTTTAGTGGGGCAGGAACAGGTTGGAACAATGGGTCTGCCGGGACAGTCCTGTTTGTGCATTTTAGGAAGGAAGTAGAAGCGGGCTATCTGGGGGTGCGCGACTATGAGTTGGAAGCTGTAGAGGGAAGATCTCCAGAGGAGATGATATCAGTGACAGTTCTGTGGACAGTAGTTTGATGTTCGGTGGTGGGATCATGTTCCAGGGGGAAGTAGGAAGAATGTCCGAGAGTTCGCGCTGAGCCTCTGCAAGGTAGAGGTCGGTATGCCAGACAACAAAAGCACCACCCTTACCTGCAGGTTTGATGACAATGTCTGGGTTCGACCTGAGAGAACGGTGTGCGGCAAGTTCATAGGGGGCGGCAGGTTAGAGTGAGTGAGGGGGGAATTGAGACGGCCGATTTCTTGCTTACAGTTTTCAATGGAAAGAACAAGAGCGGGTAAGAGGCCATAGGGAGTGGTCCAGGTAGAGGGGAAATGCTGGCGATAGGTGAATTGATCTTACTCAGGTTTTATCTTTGTCCTTTTCCATTAGTATGCTAACACCAACTGTATTATGGTCACTATCTCCAAAATGGCCACCTACTGTTACGTCATCCACTTGCCCTGCTTCATAACCGAGGACTAAATCTAGAATTGCGCCCCCTCTCGTTGGGCTTGTTACGTGCTGGCTAAAAAAGATTCTCTTGAACGCAGTTCAAAAATTTTGTCCCCTCTGTACCCTTCACACTGTTTATATCCCAGTTGATATTGGGGTAGCTGAAATCCCCAACTATTGTTGCCCTATATTTTTTTGCACTCTGAAGTTTGCTCACATATTTGTTCTTCTATCTCCCTCACACTATTTGGGGGTTTATAGTACACTCCTAATAGTGCTGCTGCACTTTTGTATTTCTGAGATCCACCCACATGGCCTCATTTGATGATTCATTTAGCATAACATCCCTCCACAAAGCGGTTATTGATCCTTGACTAATAATGCTACACCCTCACCTTTTTTTTCTCCCCCTCTATCCCACCTGGAAACTCTATGTCCAGGTCGTTGAGCTGTGATTCTTGTCCCTCTAAGTTAGATTTCATTTATCGCAATGATATCGGTTTGCCTTGTGGCCATCTGTGCCCTCAGCCCATTGGTTTTATCTACTATACTGTTTGCATTTAAATAACTACCTTTAACTCTGCCAATTTCCGGTGCTGCATGCGTTTTAACGTTTGCTTCTTCTGTCTTCCAGAGTCTCTCGCTAATTTTCTGCCTCCTGTTACCTGCCCAGAAGTTGTCCTATCGAAGACTGCGCTCAGGTTACTATCCCCCTGCCAAACTTGGTTAAACCATCCCCAACAGCACTAGCAAACCTTCCTGTAAGGATATTTGTCCCAGTCCTGTTCAGGTGTACACCTGCTTGTACAAGTCCTGCATTCCACACAACCAGTCCTAATGACCCAGAAATCTGCAGTCCTCCCTCCTGCACCATGTCTCCAGCCATGCATTCATCTGGTGCATTTTCGTATTTCTATACTCACTAGCAAGTGGGCTTGGAAGTAATACGGAGATAACTACCTGTGAGGTCCTGCTTGCTAATCGTGCTCTCAACTCCCTGAACACAGCCAGCAGGATCTCATCCCTCTTTATTCCTAGAACATTTGTGCCAAAGTGGACCACGACCTCAAGCTGTGCTCCATCACCCTCCAGAATGAACAGCAGCCGCTCAGTGATATACATGACATTACACTAGGGAGGCAACATGCCATCCTGGAATCATGCCTGCGACTACAGAAACACCAATCTCTTACCCGAACTATAGAATACCATATCACTATTGCTCTCCTGTCATTTTTTCTCCACTCCCTGCATAGCTGAGCCACGCATGGTGCTGTGGTCATGACAGTCACAGCATTCTCCAGAGGAACCCTCTCTTCCATCGGTGCGCAGAACTGAATACCGGTTATAAAGTGGGAAATCCTCTGCTGACTGCTGCAGTATCTGCCTTGACGTTCTTGTCTATCTGGCAGCCACCCAGTCTCTCTTTGTCTGTGCTTCAAAGCCTTGTAAAACCGAGCTGTTGTTAAACTCACAGTGGATGGGAACTTGCCTGACAGATATAATGAGGCCGTTTCCCAGCCAGTTTGCCTCCTCCATCTTCTGCCTTTACGTTATGAGGGCCGTGTTTGGAATTGATTTGTTTTGTTTCATTCACTCACTATTCCTGCAGGAACTCCTCCCTTGCTCACTAGTTCTGGTTTGGGAATGAAAACCCTCACATGTTTCTGCTCCTTATCTCTGTGCAGGGACCCTGTTGTAAAATATAGGTTTGTGGACCTCGGGTGTAAACATCGGGGTATTCCTCTCCCAAACTGTGTCGCTATGACACCCTGTATGCATCCTAGCTGCACTGCGTTTGCGTAGGATATGTGGACCAATCTTTGTTCCAATCCTATCCATGTCCTCTCCACACATTTTTGGATACTTTGTTAACCTTCCTGGTGCCATTCCCTTCTATTGCCTTGAACCATAAAGGTTTACCAACATTACTTCAAATTTTCGTCCCTCCCTCGTCGCCATATGATCTGTCTCTGACACTTCCCTTCCTCGACTTCTCTACAGCCATTTCTAGGGGATTGGTTGTCCAGAAATGTCTACTATAATCCCACAATTCCCACAGCTATCTCGATTATATGTCATCCCAGTCCGCTTCCTGGAAAGTCTCTGTTCCAATCTCCTAGTTTCTCCACCTCCATTCCATCTGTTCTGATGAAGCTAATTGCAACACCAGTTCTTCTGAAATGTCTTCATTATTCCTTTTTTTTGTATTCATTCATGGGATGTGGGCGTCGCTGGCCAGGCCAGCATTTGTTGCCCATCGCAAATTACCCTTGAGAAGTTGGTGGTGAGCTGCCTTCTTGAACTGCTGCTGTCCATTTGCGGTAGGTACACTCACAGTGCAGCACGGAAGGGAGTTCCAGGATTTTGACCCAGCGACTGGGAAGGAACGGCGATATAGTTCGAAGTCAGGATGGTGAGTAAATTGGAGGGGAACTTGCAGGTGGTGGTGTTCCCATGCATTTGCTGCCCTTGTCCTGCCAGTTGGTAGAGGTCGAGGGCTTGGAAGGTGCTGTCTAAGAAGCCTTGGTGCGTTGCTGCAGTGCATCTTGTAGATGGTACACACTGCTGCTACTGTGCGTCGGTGGTGGAGGGAGTGAATGTTTGTAGATGGGGTGCCAATCAAGCAGGCTGCTTTGTCCTGGATGGTGACGAGCTTCTTGAGTGTTGATGGAGATGCACCCATCCAGGCAAGTGGAGAATATTCCATCACCCTCCTGACTTGTTCTTGTAGATGATGGACAGGCTTTGGGGATTCAGGAGGTGAGCTACTCCAGTTCAGTTCTGGTCAATGATAGCCCCTAACATGTTGATAGTGGGGGATTCAGCGATGGTAATTTCATTGAATATTAAGGAGAGGTGGTTCGATTCTCTCTTGTTGGAGATGGCCATTGCCTGGCACTTGTGTGGCGCAAATGTTACTTGCCAATTATCAGCCCAAGCCTGGATATTGTCCAGGTCTTGCTGCATTTCTAGACGAACTGCTTCAGGATATGAAAAGTCACGAATGGTGCTGAACATTGTGCAATCGTTCGCGAACATCCCCACTTCTGACCTTATGATTGATGGATGGTCATTGATGAAGCAGATGAAGATGATTGGGACGTGGACACTACCCTGAGGATCTCCTGCAGTGATGTCCTGAAGCTCAGATCATTGACCTCCTACAACCACAACAATATTCTTTTGCGCTTGATATGAGTCCAACCAGCAGAGAGTTTTCCCCCTGATTCCCATTGACTACAGTTTTGCTCGGGCTGCTTGATGCCATATTCAGTCAAATGCTGCCTTGATGTCAAGGGCAGTCACTCTCACCTCACCTCTTTGTGTTCAGCTCTTTTGTCCATGTTTGAACGAAGGCTGTAATGAGGTCAGGAGCTGAGTGGCCCTGGCACAACCCAAACTGAGCATCACTGAACAGGTTTTTGCAAAGGATGTGTTGCTTGATGGCACTGTTGACGACATCTTCCATCACTTTGCTGATGATTGAGAGTAGACTGATGGGGCGGTAATTGTCCACGTTGGACTTGTCCTGCTTCTTGTGGACAGGACATACGTGGGAAGTTTTCCGCATTGACAGGTAGATGCCAGTGTTGTAGCTATACTGGAGCAGCTTGGCTAGGGGCGGCAAGTTCTGGACCACAGGTCGTCAGTACTATTGCCATAATATTGGCAGGATCCATAGCTTTTGCAGTATCCAGTACCTTCAGTCACTGACAGATGTCACGCGGAGTGAATCGAATTGGCAGAACTTAGGCATTTGTAATGCTGGGGACGTCAGGAGGGGGCTGAGATGGATCATCAACCCGGCACTTCTGGCTGAAGATTGTTGAAAATGCTTCTGCCTTATTTTTGCACTGATGTGCTGGGCTCCCCCATCATTGAGAAGGGGGATATTTGCGGAGCCACATCCTCCAGTTAGTTTTTTTAATTGTCCACCACCATTCATGGCTGGATGTGGCAGGATTGCAGAGCTTAGATCTGATCCGTTGGTTATGGGATCGCTTAGCTCTGTCTATCGCATGCTGCTTATGCAGTTTGGCATGCAATTAGTCCTGGGCTGTAGCTTCACCAGGTTGAAACCTCATTTTAAGGTATGCCTGGTGCTGCTCCTGGCATGACCTCCTGCACTCTTCATTGAACCAGGGTTGGTCTCCTGGCTTGATGGTAATGGTAGAGTGGGGGATATGCCGGGCCATGAGGTTACAGATTGTGGTTGAGTACAATTCTGCTGCTGTTCATGACCCACATCACCTCATAGATGCCCAGGTTTGCATTGCTAGAGGGCCCGCGACCATGCCCATCGCATTTCCTACATTATTGCCTTCAACCATTCTCCTCCCTGGAAGAACCACGCTAAATACCCACCTCTTCTCACTTTCCACCCCAGCAACCTCCTCATTCGACGCATATTGCTCGAACATTTCCTCTCCTCCCATCACCCCACGACACATGACACTCTGGTCCCCTTCTCAAACACATCAAACATGTCCGGACATTCACACAGTGCCTTCCTCTGCAAGCACAGATGGTGCAACAACTACCTTTTCAACTCCTGTCGCTGCTCTGTCCAGGGTCCCAAACGTTCCTTCCTGTTGACACAGAATTTGTCTTGTATTTCTTGCAATTTAGTAACGGTAGTCACTTCCCATAATGCGGTTTACTCTGTGTGGGAGGGGAACAAACACAGGTTGAGTGATTCTTTGGCTGGTCTCCTTTGTTCAGTCTGGAAGTGTGGCCATGCGCTTCTGGGTCCTGGTCACATTTTTCCTACTCTAACATCCATATCCTTTAACTCCAACACTTTTCTAGCAGCCATTTTATCGTTTGTTGGACTCAGCACTCAGGTTAGAAGTTTCAGATTTATAACCATTGCTCCCACTTTCTCGGATGGCCTGTGCTATTCAAGGTGGATGGCTACACCAGAGTAACTGAGAGTGGAGGGGGTGTAGGTTACTGTTTGGGGTGGAGATCCCATACTGATATACACCTGGCATGCTGTTCCATGGCCCTGTGCCCTATCCAAACCCACCCACTATTCTCTGTCACGTTCAGGTCGGCTGGAGTCTTCCCCTCTGTGCCAGATTGTCCATGCTCCCTTCTCCCTCAGTTATTCTGCTGCAACCATTTACACAGCCTGGATCTTTAATTGTCCCCTTCTCCTTGCACCATCATCCCATTTGTCACTGAATCAATCCTGCCCTCTGTCCAATCACAGATCTTGGCTTTAATCCTTCCTCCCGCTTCATCGCACATTCCATTGGTTATATCATTGCTTTAAACTGCTAATCTCCAATATCTTCCTGTTCTGATGGAAGCCTATCAGCCTGAAACGTTAATTCTGTTTCCCTCTCCACAGATGCTACCTGATCTGCTGAGAGCTTTCAACATTCTCCTATTTTTATCAGATTTACAGCAGCTTGATTATTGTGATTTTAATTGAATGCTTGGGCCTGAATATTAGCAGGGGTGGAGTGACAGAGCTGGGAAGCAGTTATCTCCACAGACAACCTCTTTTACCTTTCACAGGTTCCCCACCATGAAATCACTCTGATTAACAGGCTTGGCTTCCAGCGGAGCAGAGAGAATTGTGCAGCTGGCCTGAGGACCGGCACGATCCAAATGCAGACCCCAGGGTTCTGGGGAAATTGCCTGGTCTAGGGGGATGTACAATCCACAACTCCAGAGGGGGAGAGTGTGGTGATATGACCGATCGCTGGACTCTCGATCCCTCGTCACAAAGAGGGGTCCTGTATGTTGCAGCGTGGCCCGAGTCTGGAGATGGGAAGGCGGGTGGGGAATAAAAACAGAATATCTGTAAATACACAGCAGGTCAAGTAGCATATTTGGAGCGGGAAACAGAGTTAATGTTTCAGGTCTGTGTCCTTTCATCAGGACTCGATCACCAGAACATTTCTCCTTTTTTCAGAACTGTTCTGATGAAAGTTCACCAAGCTGAAACTTTAACTCTGTTTCTCTCTGCAGATACTGCCAGACATGACGTGCATTTCCCGCACTTATTGCTTCCAATTCAGATTTCTGGCATACACAGTATTTTTCTTTTATTTTATTGGGTGCGTGTGTCTGAGCCGCATCCCAATGGAGGGCTTTGTTTTCTGCAGCGTTGTCCATCTGAAGACAGCAAAGGGGAGGGGAAGTGTTCGATTCTCAACCCCAGGCAGTGCTTTCTAGCCTGCCAGATGGTCTGAATCCGGGGAGGAGAAAGCACGAGGGGAGGGGAAGGGGAGGTCTTGATCCTTCACAGGGGAGGGGTGCCCTGTCCTGGAATGTGGTCCTAGTCCATGGAAGGGGAAGGTTGCATTTCTCATCCTCCACCGTAGGAAGTCTCTCTTATTCTGCTCCTGGTCCAGTTAGTGGGAGCGTGTGTGGGAGTCTCTGATCAAAAACAGGATTGGGTGTATACCTGATTCTTGGGGCTTCTGAAATGGAGAGAACGTTATGTGCCCAGGTGAGCGGGTCCTAGCACAGAGAGATGTCTGGTAAAGAGAGGAATGTCTGGTCCCATGAGGGGTTGCACCCCGGGAGTGGTAGGCTCCCAATCCGGGCGTGGTGTAGTCCAAATGTGGGGTCGGGGCCCGAGGGATGGTGGGGTGCGATTCTGGGGAGGTCCAATCCTGGAGGTGATGGGCTCCAGTTAATGATGTGGTGAGGTCCTATCCATGGGCGTGTGGTCAACTCACGATAATGGTGGGGTACAAGCCCTGTGGGTGATGGGTTGTGAACACAGGTTGAGGGTGGGGTCCCAATCCTAAGGGTGGTTGGGTCGAAGCCTTTCAGTTGTGAGGTCTGATCCGTGGGATCACGGTCCGAAGCTGGGGAATCGTGGGCTCCAATGGTGGGGAAGGTGGACGCGACCACAGAGTGGGGGACCTGATCCTGAAGGAGTGGTCTGATCCCAGAGAGGGGACGTTTCCAATTGCCAATCCTCGGCATCTTTGTATGTGGCATGGGGTATAGCAGGGAAATCCGGCCAGCCAGAGTTAAAACTGCACAACCTGTTCAATCAGACACTTTGCCTCAATCAGATATTTAAAATGCTGTCTGCTTCTCCCAACTCTATTAAATCCAGACATCGGCGGGTTGGAAGTCAGTTGCTGTTGGAGTTGAGCTTTTGAAATTCTAACATCTCCAACCCAGCTGTTTGCCTGCCTGTCCAGGTCAGGACCGGAGAATGTTTGACCAATAATTTCGATTTTCCTTTCTACTATCTCTTACAGTTAATTTAGTGGTGATTGTCATACTATCCCGGGGAAAGTGCAGCCTCTCCATCTGCACCACTCGCTACCTGGTGGCCATGGCAATGGCGGATCTACTGGTCATTTTCTTTCTGGTCATAATGTTGTGGATCAGTTATTATTATTTCCTGGTATCTTTCCTGGAAATTACCCCTGTGTGCACTGGCATCATTGTTCTGAGTCGTGAAGCCACAGACTGTTCAGTCTGGTTCACCATGGCTTGCACCTTCGATCGATTTGTGGCCATTTTTTGCCAGAAACTGAAAACAAAATACTGCACGCAGAAAACTGCAACTGTGGTACGAACAACAACCTGCATTCCACTCTGTTTGAAAAACGTTCCCTTCTGCTTTATATATAAATCGATATGGATAATGGACAATGTAGCATAGTTCTGTGAAAGAAAGACAAGCTATTTTATTGATCCCGGATGGATAGGATATGATTGGCTCACTGCGGTTTTAAACCCTTTGCTCCCATTCACTTCAATTCTGCTGTTCAACGCTCTGACAGTCAGATACATTGTGGTGGCCACTCGAGTCCGTAAGGGCCTGAGAGGTCAAAACAAGAGTGAGAATCACAGTGACCCGGAGATGGAGAGCAGAAGAAAATCTGTGATTTTACTCTTCACCACATCCGGCAACTTCATACTTTTGTGGTTGGTGCATGTTATCAATTTCTTATAATATAACATTACAGGAACAGATCCCAATGATTACAAAGATTCCGAATATATACTTCAACAAGTCGGATATATGCTGGTCAATTTAAGTTGTTGCACAAGCACATTTATATATGGGGTGACTCAGTCGAAGTTCAGAGAGCAGGTCAAGAGACCGGTGATATATTTGATTACCTCAATTATTCAATTCATGAATAAACGGAACAACTGAGAGCAGACCAGAGGCGAATCCTACTGTTTCCAGATCCATGAATGGAATATTTATCCCCAGCCTTACATCAACAGAATGACAACAGGAATTGTTGGGCAGGTGAAAACAGGTCATCAGGGGTGGGTGGGGCTGGAAGAGTTTAACTCTGCAAACTGCAGGACAAGAGGGGAAACGGTAGCTACAGTCTCTCCTCAAACTCCAATGGTTCGATTTTCACCTCCCAGATCTGCTCAGAAACATCACCTGTTCTGACAGAAGCAAAATGCTGCAGATGCTGGAAATATTTCCATTAGAATCGACTTTATTTCTGGTCCCTCGATTGAATCCATCTCCCTTCCATTCCCCCTGTGTGGTCATTGACATCAATCTTTCTCCTTTTCTCCCGCCAAGGCAGACAATGTTGGTGGAGATTTGGTCAAGACCAGCTGAAACACTAGGATGGGGATTTGTGATCCGGCCGAGGAAGTGGGCCTGGGATCAGCACATAACAAAGAACAGTACAGCACAGGAACAGGCCACTGGGCCCTCCACGCCTGCGGCGATCTTGATGCCTGTCTAAACTAAAACCTTCTGCACTTCTGGGGACTGTATCCCTCCATTCCCATCCCATTCATACATTTGTCAAGAAGCCTCTTAAACATCGCTATCGTACCTGCTTCCACCACCTCCCCTGGCAGCAAGTTCCAGGCACTCACCACCCTCTGTATAAACACCTTGCCTCGCACATCCCCTCTAAACTTTGTCCCTCGCACCTTAAACCTATGTCCCCTAGTAACTTACTCTTCCACCCTGGGAAAAGCTCCTGACTATCCAATCTGTCCATGCCACTCATAACTTTGTGAACCTCTATCATGTCGCCCCTCCACCTCCGTCGTTCCAGTGAAAACAATCTGAGTTTATCCAACCTCTCCTCATAGCTAATGGCCTCCAGACCAGGCAACATCCTGGTAAACCTCTTCTGTACCCTCTCCAAAGCCTCCACGTCCTTCTGGTAGTGTGGCGACCAGAATTGCACGCAATATTCTAAGTGTGGCCGAACTAAGGTTCTGTACAGCTGCAGCATGACTTGCCTATTTTTATACTCTATGCCCCGACCGATGAAGGCAAGCATGCCATATGCCTTCTTAACTACCTTATCCACCTGCGTTGCTACTTTCAGTGACCTGTGGACCTGTATGCCCAGATCTCTCTGCCTGTCAATACTCCTAAGGGTTCTGCCATTTGCTATATACTTCCCACCTGCATTAGACCTTCCAAAATGCATTACCTCACATTTTTCCGGATTAAACTTAATCTGCCATTTCCCCACCCAAGTCTTCAACCGATCTATATCCTGATGTAACCCCCGAAAATCCTCATCACTATCAGCAACTCCACCAACCTTTGTGTCGTCCACAAGCTTACTAATCAGAGCAGCAACATTTTCCTCCAAATCATTTATGTATACTACAAACAGCAAAGGTCCCTGTGGAACACCACTAGTCACATCCCTCCATTCAGAAAAGCAGCCTTCCACTGCTACCATCTGTCTTCTATGACCGAGGCAGTTCTGTATCCATCTTGCCAGCTCACCTCTGATCCCGTGTGACTTCACCTTTTGTGTCAGTCTGCCATGAGGGACCTTGTCAAAGGCTTTGCCGAAGTCCCTATGGATAGCATCCAGTGCCCTACCTTCATCAAACATCTTCGTCACTTCATCAAAAAACCCAATCAAGTTAATGAGACACGACCTCCCCTTTACAAAACTATGCTGTCTCTCGACAAAACCGTGCTGCTTCTCGACAAAACCATGCTGCCAGTGCCTCAGCATGACAGCTGCTCAGATGGACGGGCCGAGTCCCTTCCTGGTCGCGATGTCAGCCGATATTGTTTACGGCTCCATCTTCTCAAGTTCTGGCCCTGTGTCTTTCAAATGACCAATCGTCGGACTGCTCCTCAGCAATATCCCTGACCTGCCTTGTTCTCGCAAGCTACCACCCCTTCTGCAACCCTCTTTCCTCTCCAAAGTGCTTGAACATGCTATCGCCTCCGAAATTCATGACCATCTGCTCAGAATTCCATGTTTGAATCTCTCCAATCAGGTTTCCACTCGAGGCGATGGATCAAAATTGCTCTCTCTAATCGTAGCCAGAAAATCACTTGCAATGGATTCTCTTCCTGCTTCTGCACCGTTACATCTGCTAGCGCCCAAGGATCTATCATTGGTCCCCTCCTATTTCTCATCTACATACTGCCCCTTAGCCACATCATCTGAAAGCATACCGTATATTGTCATATGTACGCTGACAATATCCAACTCTACTTCACCACCACCTCTGGCGGCAACGCTATTGTTGTTAAACTATTACACGACTTGTCTGACATCTCGCACTGTGAGGGGAGAAATTTCCTCCATTTCAATTTGAGGAAGGCAGAAGTCATACTCTGCTACAAACCCTTCATTAACCTCCGACTCCATCCATCTCCCGAGTAACTGTTCCAGTCTGAACCTGAGATCAGCTTCCAAGCTCATGTACACTCCATCACTAAGACTGCCTACTTCAACCTCTGTCACATCTCCCGAAACCACCCCGCCTGAAGCATCAGTTACCAAAACATTTATGAATTCCTTTGTTACCTCTCGAGGGAAAATTCTAATGCACTCCTGGCTGGTGTACCATGTTATACCCTCCTTAAACATGAGGTAATCTAAAACTGATGTCCATGACTTAAATCGCACAAAACCTTGTTCACCCATCACCTGCTGTGCTTGTTGTCAGTCATTGGCTGTCGGCCCAGCAATCTCTCAATTTCAAAATACTCATCGCAGCTTTCAAATCCCTCCATTGCCTCATCCCTCCCTCTGTTCATTCCATCCTCCAGCCCCTACAACTCTCCCTACCTCTCTAACCTCCCAGATCCTATAACAATTAGCATATCTGCAACCTCATCGGACTCCTAAAATGCTCTCTATCTCTGTAAGTCGCTCAAGCCTGTACAGCACTCCCTAAAGACATACCCTTCTATAATTCCTATCTCTGGAACATCCTCCAAATAATAGAACACTCCCTGTCTCTATACTCCTCCAACCCCTGCGAAATTCCCTCCCACTGTGATCTCCTCCAGTCCCTTCAACCCTCCTAGCTCCATAATCTCCTCAGGCCCCCACAGCCCCCTATCTCTGTGACATCTTCTAGTCTCGACAATCTTCCCTATCTCTGTAATTTTCTGCATCCCCTACAATCTTCCTTATCTCTGTAACCTCCTCCAGCCTTTAGGAACATCGTTAGCTCTGTGACCTACTCCAGTCATACTACTCTCCCTATCTCTGTATCCTCCTCAAGTCCCTACAACACAGCCTATCTCTGTAATCTACGAGATCTCAGTACTCATTTTATTCTGCTCTATAAAGCGCCTCTTTAGTGATGTTTTAATCACTTCACTTGGCTGTCCTGCTTTCAACTGCTGGGCCTTACGACCTGGAATTCGAGCTGTAAACCTCTCCGCGTCTCTCACTCTCCTTAAATAAGATCCTGGAAGACCAAATCTTTATCCTAATATACCTTATTTGGCGCTGTGTAAAGGTTATCTTTGTAATACTTGTTAGAAGCGCCTTGGAACATTTTCTTTCAAGAAAGGCTTTATGCAAATACAACTTGTTACATTGTCACCTTCTCCAGCACTCTCTGTCAAGATCTGTCTTTGTCTCTCCCTTATTGCCTGTGTCTCTGTAACTTTGTCTCTTCCGCTTTTATAGTTCTGACTTTCCATGTTTCCACTTTGCTCAAGCCCTGTATTGAGAACAGCTGAGTGCGTGACGAGGTTCAGCTGACTGTGTGCTGTGTGATGAGGCTGGAGGTTGTGTAACTCTTGTCGGAGGAAGAGACAGACTGAACTTAAGGTTTTTTCCACTTATTTGTAAAACAAACGAAGACAAGAGGAAGACATAGATCAAAAAGCTATTCTGTCAGTTTGGTTTAACATTGACGTGCTTTTCATTGAATGTTGCGGGAGTGGGAGGCGAGGAGAAGACTCCAGATGATCTCGGGTGTAGCTGTTTAGTTCAATAGGGGGCTCCTGTGTTTAACACCATTGAATCTGGTGCTTGCTCCCCAGCCCAGCTATCTGGTCTGGGACAGCGGGAGCAGCCTGGGTCAAGAGACATTTTCTCTCAATATCTGAAGAGTAGCGTGGCTGCGCAGCTTACAGCTGGCTCTGGTAAAGACAAAAGCCATACTCCTCCAAAGGAAGAGCAGCACAAAGACTGCTTATGGTGAACATACCAACAAAAACTGATTCCTCCTGCCACCAACCCCATCCCTCAACCCCACCATTACCATACCAAAAGTATTTATGTGACGAATTTATTATTTTTACAAATTACTTTGGCTCACAAAATGGTGGTTGTGGCTCTTATGCCAAAGGCTTCTCCTTAATATCCAATGCCGGGTCTTTCCTATCCTCCTTTATTCCCATCACCCTTCAGGATTCTAACAGCAAAGCATGGCATGAAGATTTGCGCCCACCCAAATATGGATAGCGAGGCATGCATCAAGGTGATGTCCGAGGTTTCCAGCCCCTCAGACATTGTTGCAGCCTCAAACAATCATAGGAAGGCTGTATTTTTTCTGAAGACAAAACGCGTGCTCACCCTGGACCTGAGTAAAGGGCCCTCGGTGCCAAGGATATACGTGCCAGTAGACTCTCTGGGGACTACTGTGCAGTGGATTCGATGATCCAAGGTATCACCCCTCATTCCCATGAAGCTCCTCCTCGCCCATCTGCATAGTTGAAGTGTATTCCCAGGGGTGAGGCACCTGCACTCGATATGATGTGAATAACTAATGTCATATAATTTTAGCTAGCAATTAAATGTTTGCAAGGCATCGTGGGACTCAGCTAACTTGACCACATTCTTTACAATGGATGATGCAAATAACTGCAGTAGAGTTTAATTAAGTGGCCTCTAACAGATGCTCTTCTCAAGTGACCTAACCGATGCTCTTATGAAATGTCGACAAAGATGGAATGCTGACAAAGTCATCCACCTGTAACAAGGTTAAGATAAGATGTTATATATACATAAGGCCCAAGGACGGTGAAGCAGGAGATCTGGAAGACATCAGGTAGGCATGAGGAACCCCTAGCTGTCCAAGAGCATGAGCTGACCACGCAGTCCCCCCAATGTCGAGTCACCCATTTCATTGGTTCTACTAATCAATGTATATAATTAATAATCAGTGTGATTGGACCTTGTTCAGCCGGGATGGGTTGAGTAACTGTTTGAAACTGTATAAGTTTGATGACTTACCTTTGTTCAGTGGAGAGGAATCTGGATTGCCCAGTGTCCTGCTCCTCGCCAGCGTAACCCAATAAACTGTTTGAAGTTTGGAGCAAACCCGAGTGTCGAGTGGTTCTTTCAGATTCATTCCCACTAACAATTGGCGTAGTTGGCAGGATTCAGGTGTAAGTCAGCTCTTCTGTAACCCCGATATTCCAATCATCAAACCTGAGCCTGAATTAACAGGATTTAGTCCCACGTGACGGCCAGGATCAAGTGGGCGAAGGGAACTAAAAGGCCAAGGGGGAGTTGGCAGGAGCCTGATGCCGAACTTGAGATGAACAGGATTCAGCGGTCGTTTGATACCATCAGAAGTACCGGTGAGTATATTTATTCATGCTAATACCTTATCCCTGGACAGGGTGCTGTTCAGCAACCAACGAATTTTAAACCTGTGATCAGGGTCTGACCAATAGTCAAAGGATGGTAGGTAGTTCGTTAAGGTACGTAGAGCACTGTCGGAAAAAATGCTTAAAGTATTGATGGATATCATAAGATTGTTGTACGAAATACTAACAGACTTGTGACCCGACAGTTAGCCAGGAGACGGTCTACTACAAGTTGCTCTAGTTTAAAAGTGGACGTCTGAGAGTAGATTTCTAATGGTTCTAATCCATGCATGGCCAGTGAAAAGATAGAAAAGATGGAGCTCGAGTGAGGGCCAGAAGGGTCCCTTACCTGCCACTTGGCAGAGAAACATAAAAAGTTAACAGAAAAAAATGATCAAATCAGATTGGAAACCCCACAAACCGCCGGCTGACCAGCCGGAGTGGTGGAAGAAGGAAAAGAAAGACAAGGATGAATAAGCTTTTGTTCTGAATATTCATGCCCATGTAAAGCAAAAAGAACGAGTAAACTAGCATGTAAAAGATAAAAAGCAGCAGGTGACTGTTATTTCCGGACGGACAGTCCTGCCAGCACTGGCAGGCAGCCCCAGCGCGCCGCCTAATAGGGATGATATATATTGGGGATCCCTAGAGGAGGAGGCATATAATTACAACCAAGAAGGAGAAGACACCCCGCCCCCTTCCCTCCGGCGAATATAGCCAAAACAGCTCCCGTAAAGGTGGAGTACATTCCTGGGGCGCCAGCACAACGAGGGGCGGTGGGGAGGGGCGGACATCCTAGCAACCAGCCCGCCCAGCACAGCTAAGAATGACATATATACCCCTGTCCGCCGGAAGAAATGCAAATCATTCACAATCTCCACAATCGGGATGTTGCAGGGTTAGTCAGGACCAAAATGCCTGAGAATTATGGGGAACGATTGCAAGCCATCCACCGGCATGGTACCTGGTGTGTGGACCTGACTGCCGACCCACGACAACAAGAACAAGAAGTGAAACAAAAACAAGAAATGCTGGATTCACTCAGCAGGTCTGGCAGCATCTGTGGAAAGAGAAGCAGAGTTAACGTTTCGGGTCAGTGACCCTTCTTCGGAAGAAGGGTCACTGACCCGAAACGTTAACTCTGCTTCTCTTTCCACAGATGCTGCCAGACCTGCTGAGTGAATCCAGCATTTCTTGTTTTTGTTTCAGATTTCTAGCATCCGCAGTATTTTGCTTTTATAAGAACAAGAAGTGATTATGTTTAAAGCCTATGTAACTGCTCAGGTCCCCATAAATTGGAATTCGATAGTAGGGGTGACTCAGAACTAAGGGGGAAGGAGCACAGGACTACAGGACTAGAAAGTTCGAAGCTTTCCTAGCACACAGTGGCGTGGCTAACATAGATCGAAAAAATCCAGCATTTCTCCAGTTATATAAGGACGGATTAAGCCCCGCTCACAAGGCAATATTGAAAACGGTACGAGTAAATTGCAATAATTGTGATGATTTGGAAAATTGGGCTACAACCATAGATAATCAACAAAAAGCCAAAATAGCCACCCTTCTGACCGAAGCGTGCAAAGCAGCCTCTGTTAAAACAACAGAGTCCTGTTTTAACTGCATTAAATCAGGAGATCGTCACGCTAAATGTAGAGCCCCAAGGCGTGATGGCCGCAAAAAATGCAAAAACTATAACAAAATGGGGCATGAAATAAAGGACTGCTGGTCCTTTATAAAGGGTGGGTAGACAGGATAGAAATGGACCCCAGCAGGAACAAAGGAAAGATGAGCGACGAGACAATCAAAGATGCCAGTAAAATGAGTAATCAACAACTGTTAGACATCATACACAACGCGACAACAAACACAACCCCAATGTGTGACATCGGCCCCCGGGCAGGGATCCCCATATCTGGATTAATCCATCATTAGGGGGCGGCGATGCGATACGTTAATAGATACGGGGGCATACGTATCCTTGACCAACATCGACCTGCCCACTACCCGACACTCTATTATGATACAGGGAGTAGGGGGCTGTAAAACTGTAGCATACAAAAGTGAAAGGCAGATATTAGAAATTGAGGGTATAATGCAACCGATCCAATTCTGGATGTGCCCAAACCCGAAAGGTACAATACTGGGTATGTACTTACTCAATGAGCTGTGCATAATAGTAGATGCACAGAATAGACAAATAATCCAGCTAACAAAAAAGGGACACAGAGACAAAATCACCAGAAAATGGGTTCCACTAAGGAATATAGCAACGATAGGCAGCATTAATATCCTGGCCAGGACTGGACTGGAGATGGGATTTTGGGAACAATATGCCAAGCTATACCAGGAATCTGGGCCGAGAGCAAGCAAGACTGGTCTCATCAAAACCACACCAGAATGAATTGTTGGGCCGGCACGCACGCCTCACTAACAATACCCTTTTAAACCAGAACCATGCAGGCAACCGAGGCAATAATGAAGGCTCTGGTAGAACAGGGTATTTTATGGCCAACAGTGTCAATCACGAATTCCCCCAGGTGGCCAGTTACAAAACTCGTCGAGAGTTACTGGTTAACTGTAGATTATACTGCCCTGAATAAAGTATCACCAAAAGAGCACCCTATCGTGGACAGCCCAGCAACTACCTTCACCGGTTGAAATCCAAAACATCGGATTTTTACAGTTCTAGACATCGCAAATGGATTCTGGTCAGTCT
Organism: Heterodontus francisci; assembly: GCF_036365525.1. Classification (NCBI taxonomy): domain Eukaryota; kingdom Metazoa; phylum Chordata; class Chondrichthyes; order Heterodontiformes; family Heterodontidae; genus Heterodontus; species Heterodontus francisci. Next base: position 1,182,075 of record NW_027140357.1, on the reverse strand, counting down.
CACTGGACCTCAAATCCCAAGAAACATTTGCCTTCACCTCAAATGGCAAACAATATACCTGGACCAGACTCCCACAGAGATTTCACAAGTACAAATACTTTTCACCGCATCATAAACAAAACTCTGGAAGGGTGTGGCCATGACATAAGTCAGGGAAGTAAAACCCTCCGCGCCGATCGCCAAACAGCAATTGCTAATATGCCCTGACCCACGACAGTGCGGGGGCTACGGCGTGTGATGGGCTTGTTCAATTACTGAAGAAATGTTATTCCCCAATTCGCTATCCTGATGGAACCTTTCCAACGCTCAGTGAAAGGGGGAAAACCATGGATGGAACGGTGGAATGGGGAACACAGCAGGAGGAAGCATATGGTAAATTAAAGGCAGGGCTGCTTGCAGCCCCAGCCCTCAGATTACCAGACATGACAAAGCCATTGCATATCTATTATGATCTCGTTGGGGGGTTCTATAATGCTGTAGTAACCAAGGAAAGGGGAGGAGAGCTGAGACCAGCGGTGTACTATTCTACACAAGCATCCCTGGTAGTTAGAGGGCTCCACCAATGCGTAGCTGCCCGCCACTGCGCAGCCAAGGCAGCGAGAGTAAGCAAGCCCGTCACCATGTCTGGACAGCTGATTATACACATCAAACATACTATAGTGGGGCTGTTAAATACGGGAAATTGAAAACGGTGTCCGATGCTCGACGGGCCATGTTGGAGGCAGTACTGCTACCGAAAGACCAATTGATACAAGTCATTAGAGGTACAGGGCTCAACCCAGCCGAGGGAATAATAGCCGATAGGGAGCCACACCAGTGCCAGACAGAAATAGAACAAGACGTAGAGGGAGAAATAGCAGTCTAACCCTTCACAGTCGAATCCTCTGACATAACCCTCTATGTCGGCAGAGCAAGATGATAGATAAATGGACAGTTCCGTACGGGGTGGGCCGTGGTAGATCAAAGTGGCACAGTCCTCTTGCAAGGGGGACTGGAAGGAACAATATCTGCCCATGTTGCGGATTTATTGGCTTTAACGGAAGTCTTAAAATTAAAAGAGGGAAAACTCTTGAATGTATTTACAGACAGTAGATACGCATTTGGGGCAGTACACGATAAAATAGCAGCATGGAGTAGATGAGGGTATGTAACATCAGGAAGTGGACATATTAAACTCGAGAACGTGGCTCGAGAATTAACGACCAGCCACTGCAGCCGTAATAAAAATCAAAGCGCATCAGAAGATCGAAAGTAAGGAACAACAGGGAAACAGGTTAGCTGATCAGGCAGCCCAGAATGCCGCAGAAAGGGCTGTGCCACAAGCCATTCAAGTAGCCGTGCTCGGACCAGGGGAATTAAACGTTAAGAGTGTAGGAAGAGGTTAGCATGGAAGAACGATCCCGATGAAAACATCAAGGGTCAGTCTTTGGGGGAGACGGGGTATGGCGAAAGGGACTACAAGTAGTCCACCCGTCCTCCATACAGACTGAGCTACACCGGACGAGATGCGATGCTGAGCGACCTGCTCAAAGATTGGGGGTGGCCTTGTGTAGGGAGAGACGTGGCGAAACATTGCCAACATCGTACAATATGCGCACAACATAACACGGGAAAACCCATAAAGGGTAAAATGGCTCATCAGTCCCGACCTAACGGTCAGTGGGAAAACTTGAAAATTGATTTTACGGAGCCTCTGCCGAACAGCACAGGAAAGAGGTATTTTCTGGTTAATCATCGATCAGTTCACCCGGTGGGTTGAAGCATTCCCCACCAGGGACTGTAGGGCCTCCACTTCGCACGAATCCTTGTATTCGATATAATATCACGCTGGGGGGAGCCTCTTCAGATTGACTCAGACCAGGGTACACACTTTACCGGACAGGTCATGAGGCGAGACTGTGGTTTACTGGGAATCCGACAGCGATTTCAGATCCCCATCACCCGAAGAGCTCAGGAAGAATGGAGCGAATGAACCGCACTTTAAAAATGTCCAGAGCAAAGGCAATCTCCGAGACTGGAAGAGGGTGCATGGACGTCTTACCCTGTATATTAATGAGCCTCAGAGCTACACCCAACCGAACGACAGGCTTGACCCCCTTCGAACTCATGACAAGGAGGGCTATGCATCTCCCCGAGAGCATTATAGTCGGCGGGGAGAAGAAGGGACCTCTAAGAGACCGAATCAGGCAGTACATAAGACAATTCGATCCACAGTTAAAGGAGTTGCGACAGGAGGTAAGGGATCAGCAGGCCATACGGGACCTAGATACTCAAAACAAGGATGAGGCCTACCAACCTATACCACAAGAAGGGGAGAACGTTTTGGTATGAGTTACCCAAGAACAGGCTGGGTTCGCCCCAAGGTGGACTGGACCTTATGACATTATCATGACTAGTGATACCTGTGCAGATACCTATGAAAGGGAAGGGCCGGTGGAAACACTGGCCCCAACTGAAAAAATATAATCAAGGGAATAATGACTGAACCCGAGATGGTGCCTATCATGGAGACCACCTGGTATGCCATGCAATACCAGGAGTGGCAAAACACATTAGAGAATGGATTGATTAGGGGACTTGCGGTAGTGATGATGTTAACCAGAGCTTGGGTGGTATTCAAATGGATCACCACGCGTGCACCAGCACAGTGTGCTCAGATGCAAATCCGGCAGCTGCACAGACTCGAACTTGGCGCGATAGAGATGGTACAATTATAAAATGACACAACTGTTAACCCCTAAGGCAGTAGAACATTTTCGGCCCACACAGGTGCAGAAACGAATAGACCAGGAACTAACACCAGGTCATTCTGTTTAAATCCCCAGATTAAACATCCAGAGCGATGAAACAACAGTGGGCATTTCTCCTCTGGGGACTTGTGATACTGGGAACTTGAAGACGAATACAAGGACAAGAGAATGCTGTTGCGCCGCTGGAGCTACAACAAACACAGGAGGAACATGACTACTTGAACTATGGTTGACGAGGGATATTGAGGTTCTGGTCAGGACAAAGAAGGAGGCATAGGTCAGGTATAGGCAGCTGGGATCGAACGAGTCCCTCGATGAGTATAGGGGATGTAGGACAACATTTAAGAAATAAATTAGGTTAGCAAAAAAAGGCCATGAGATTTCCCTGGCTGATAAGATGAAGGAGATTCCAAAAAGATTGTCTCAGAATACTAAGAGTAAAATGGTAGCTCGGGGGAGAGTATGTGCTCTTAAGGATCAATGTGGCAATCTATGTGTGGAGCCACAGGAAATGGGCGAGGTCGTAAATGTATATTTCTCCTGTATTTACCATGGACAAGGTCATGGAAGCTAATGAGTTCAAGGGAGGGAGCATATCAACATTGCAAAGGTGAAGGTGTTTGATGTTTTGAAGCGCATTAAGGTGGATAAATCCCCAGGGCCTGACCAGGTGTATCCGAGGATGCGATGGGAAGCAAGGGAGGAGATTGCTGGGGCCCGGGCAGAGATTTGTATATCATCGTTAGCCACAGGTGAGGTACCGGAAGAATGGAGCATAGCTAAAGTTGTGCCTTTAATTAAGAAGGGCAGCAGGGATAAACCCGGGAACTACAGGCCGGTGAGTCTTACATCAGTGGTGAGAATGTTATTGGAACAGATTCTGAGAGACAGGATTTATATGCATCTGGAAAGGCGTGGTCTGATTAGAGATAGTCAGCATGGCTTTGTGCGTAGGAAATCATGTCTCACGAATTTGCTTGCGTTTTTCGAGGAGGTGACCAAGAGGATTGACGAGGGCATGGCGATAGATGTTGTCTACATGGACTTTAGCAAGGCCTTTGACAAGGTCTTGCATGGTGCCTGGTCCAGAAGGTTCGAACACATGGGATGCAGTGTGAGCAAGCCGATTGGATACAGAATTGGCTTAGAGATAGGAGGCAGAGGGTGGTAGTGGAAGGTTGTTTTTCAGATAGGGGGCTGGTGACCAGCGGTGTGCCACAAGGATCGGTGCTGGGCACTCTGCTGTTTGTCATATATATTAATGACTTGGATGTGAATGTTATGGGCATGATTAGTAAGCTTGCAGATGACACCAAATTGGTGGAATAGTGGACAGTGAAGAAGGTTGTCTCAGGTTACAACAGGATACAGGTCAACAGGGAATGTGGGCAAGGGAGTGGCAAATGGAATTGAACAGAAGTGAAGTGATGCATTTTGGGAAGTTAAACCTGGGCAGGACATTTACAGTGAATGGCACAGCCCTGGGGGGTGTTGTTGAGCAGAGAGACCTTGAGGTGCAAGTACATAGTTCCCTGGAAGTGGTAACAAAGGTAGATAGGGTGCTGAAGAAGGCATATGGCATGCTTGCCTTCATCAGCCAAGGCATTGACTACAAGAGTTTGGACGTCATGGCACCTTTGTACACAGTGGTGGTTTGTCCACATTTGGAGTACTGTGTGCAATTCTGGTCGCCGCACGACGGGAAAGATGTGATTAAGCTCGAGAGTGTGCAGAAAAGATTCACAAGGATGTTGACTTGTTTGGAGGGCTTGTGTTTAGTTTAGTTTAGAGATACAGCACTGAAACAGGCCCTTCGGCCCACCGAGTCTGTGCCGACCATCAACCACCCATTTATACTAATCCTGCACATTCCTACTACATCCCCACCTGTCCCTCTATTTCCCTACCACCTACCTAAACTGGGGGCAATTTTATAATGGCCAATTAACCTATCAACCTGCAAGTCTTTGGCATGTGGGAGGAAACCGGAGCACCCGGAGGAAACCCACGCAGACACAGGGAGAACTTGCAAACTCCACACAGGCAGTACCCAGAATCGAACCCGGGTCCCTGGAGCTGTGAGGCTGCGGTGCGAACCACTGCGCCACTGTGGCGCCCAAATAAAGAGAGATTGGATCGGCTGGGTCTGTTTTTCCTGGTGCGAAGGAGGCTGAGGGCGGAAATGATAGAGGTATATAAAATTAACAGAGGCACAGATAGGGTAGATATTAAGTGTCTGTTTCCCAACGGAGGGGTGACTAAAACTAGAGGACATAGATTTAACGTGAGAGGTAAGAGGTTTAAAGGGGATCAACGGGGTAATTTTTTAACACAAATAATAGTGGGCATCTGGAATGAGCTGCCTGAGGAGCTGGTGGAGGCAGGAACAGTAACGACATTTAAGAGGCATCTGGACAGGTACTTGAATGAGCAAGGCATAGAGGAATATGGAATTAATGCAGGCAGTTGGGATGAGGACAGATCGGCATCATGGTCAGCATGGACGCGGTGGGCTTAAGGGCCTGTTTCTATGCTGTATGACTCTCCGACTCTATGAGTCTATCCCTCTTATATATAGTTTGTAGACCTCTGTATTTCAATTAAATATAGATTTATCCCTTGTGTATTGTTTGTGGATATCTTTTTAACATTTAACGGTAGAAAGATTCCCTGTGTATTGTTTGTGGATCTCTATTTAACAATTAACTGTAGATGTATTACCCTGTGTATTGTTTGTGACCTCTATTTAACAACTGACTGTAATATTTATCCCCCGTTGTATTGTTTGCGGATCACCATTTAACAATTAACAGTGAATTTATACCCCTGTGTATTGGTTGTGGACCTCTATTTAACAACTAACTGCAGAGTTATAGGACTTTGTATTAGTCCTGGATCTCTATTTAACAATTAACTGGAGATTCATCTACCTGTGTATTGGTTGCGGATCTCTATTTAACAATTAACTGTAGATTTATCCCCTGTGTATAGGTTGTGGATCTCTATTTAACAATTAACCGTAGATTTATCCCCTGTGTATTGCTTGTGGACCTCTATTTAACAATTAACTGTAGATTTATCCCCTGTGTATTGGTTGTGGATCTCTATTTAACAATTAACTGTAGATTTATCCCCAGTATATTGGATGTGGATCTCTATTTAACAATTAACTGTAGATTTATCCCCTGTGTATTGCTTGTGGACCTCTATTTAACAATTAACTGTAGATTTATCCCCTGTGTATTGGTTGTGGATCTCTATTTAACAATTAACTGTAGATTTATCCCCAGTATATTGGTTGTGGATCTCTATTTAACAATTAACTGTAGATTTATCCCCTGTGTATTGGTTGTGGATCTCTATTTCACAATTTACTGTAGATTTATCCCCTGTGTATTGGTTGTGGATCTCTATTTAACAATTAACTGTAGATTTATCCCCTGTGTATTGGTTGTGGATCTCTATTTAACAATTAATTGTAGATTTATCCCCTGTGTATTGGTTGTGGATCTCTATTTAACAATTAACTGTAGATTTATCCCCTGTGTATTGGTTGTGGATCTCTATTTAACAATTAACTGTAGATTTATCCCCAGTATATTGGTTGTGGATCTCTATTTAACAATTAACTGTAGATTTATCCCCTGTGTATTGGTTGTGGATCTCTATTTCACAATTTACTGTAGATTTATCCCCTGTGTATTGGTTGTGGATCTCTATTTAACAATTAACTGTAGATTTATCCCCTGTGTATTGGTTGTGGATCTCTATTTAACAATTAATTGTAGATTTATCCCCTGTGTATTGGTTGTGGATCTCTATTTAACAATTAACTGTAGATTTATCCCCTGTGTATTGGTTGTGGATCTCTATTTAACAATTAACTGTAGATGTACAACCTGTGTACTGAGTTCCGAAGAAGGGTCACTGACCCGAAACGTTAACTCTGCTTCTCTTTCCACAGATGCTGCCAGACCTGCTGAGTGAATCCAGCATTTCTTGTTTTTGTTTCAGATTTCCAGCATCCGCAGTATTTTGCTTTTATTATACTGGTTGTGGAACCCCATTTAACAATTAATTGTAGATTTACCACCTGTGTATTGGTTGTGGATCTCTATTTAGCAATTAATTGTAGATTTATCCCCTGTGTATTGGTTGTGGATCTCTATTTAACAATTAACTGTAGATTTATCCCCTGTGTATTGGTTGTGGATCACTATTTAACAATTAACTGTAGATTTAACACCTGTGTATTGGTTGTGGATCTCTATTTAACAATTAACTGTAGATTTGCCAAATGTGTATTGGTTGTGGCACTCTATTTAACAATTAACTGTAGATATATCCCCTGTGTATTGGTTTTGGAACTCTATTTAACAATTAACTGTAGATTTTCCACCTGTGTATTGGTTGTGGATCTCTATTTAACAATTAATTGTAGATTTATCCCCAGTGTATTGGTTGTGGATCTCTATTTAACAATTAACTGTAGATTTATCCCCTGTGTATAGGTTATGGATCTCTATTTAACAATTAACTGTAGATTTACCACCTGTGTATTGGTTGTGGAACTCTATTTAACAATTAATTGTAGATTTACCACCTGTGTATTGGTTGTGGATCTCTATTTAACAATTAACTGTAGATTTATCCCCTGTGTATAGGTTGTGGATCTCTATTTAACAATTAACTGTAGATTTACCTCCTGTGTATTGGTTGTGGAACTCTATTTAACAAAAATTGCAGATTTATCCCCTGTGTCTTGGTTGTGGATCTCTATTTAACAATTAACTGCAGATTTATCCCCTGTGTATTGGTTGTGGATCTCTATTTAACAATTAACTGTAGATTTATCCTCTGTGTATTGGTTGTGGAACTCTATTTAACAATTAACTGTAGATTTATCTCCTGTGTCTTGGTTGTGGTTCTCTATTTAACAATGAATTGTAGATTTATCCCCAGTGTATTGGTTGTGGATCTCTATTTAACAATTTACTGCAGATTTATCCCCTGTGTATTGGTTGTGGATCTCTATTTAACAATTAACTGTTGATTTATGCCCCTGTGTATTGGTTGTGGACCTATATTTAACTATTAATTGTAGATTTATCCCCTGTGCATAGGTTGTGGATCTCTATTTAACAATTAACTGCAGATGTATCCCCTGTGTATTGCTGGTGGAACTCTATTTAACCATTAATTGTAGATTTATCCCTCTGTGCATTGTTTGTGGAACTCTATTTAACAATTAATTGTAGATTTACCACCTGTGTATTGGTTGTGGATCTCTATTTAGCAATTATTTGTAGATGTATCCCCTGTGTATTGCTTGTGGACCTCTATTTAACAATTAACTGTAGATTTACCACCTGTGTATTGGTTGTGGAACTCTATTTAGCAGTTAATTGTAGATTTATCCCCTGTGTATTGTTTGTGGATCTCTATTTAACAATTAACTGTAGATTTATCCCCTGTGTATTGCTTGTGGACCTCTATTTAACAATTAACTGTCGATTTATCCCCTGTGTTTTGGTTGTGGATCTCTATTTAACAATTAACTGTAGATTTATCCCCTGTGTATTGGTTGTGGATCTCTATTTAACAATTAACTGTAGATTTATCCCCTGTGTATTGGTTGTGGATCTCTATTTAACAATTAACTGCAGATTTACCAGTTGTGTATTGGTTGTGGATCTCTATTTAACAATTAACTGTAGATTTGCCACCTGTGTATTGGTTGTGGAACTCTTTTTAACAATTAACTCTAGATTTATCCCCTGTGTATTGGTTGTGGAACTCTGTTTAACAATTAATTGTAGATTTATCCCCTGTGTATTGGTTGTCGATCTCTATTTAACAATTAACTGCAGATTTATCCCCTGTGTATTGGTTGTGGATCTCTATTTAACAATTAACTGTAGATTTACCAACTGTGTATTGGTTGTGGATCTCTATTTAACAATTAACTGTAGATTTGCCACCTGTGTATTGGTTGTGGAACTCTTTTTAACAATTAACTGTAGATTTATCCCCTGTGTATTGGTTGTGGATCTTTATTTAACAATTAACTCTAGATTTACCACCTGTGTATTGGTTGTGGATCTCTATTTAACAATTAACTGTAGATTTATCCCCTGTGTATAGGTTGTGGATCTCTATTTAACAATTAACTGTAGATTTACCACCTGTGTATTGGTTGTGGAACTCTGTTTAACAATTAGTTGTAGATTTATCCCCTGTGTATTGGTTGTGGATCTCTATTTAACAATTAACTGCAGATTTATCCCTGTGTATTGGTTGTGGATCTCTATTGAACAATTAACTGTAGATTTATCCCCTGTGTATTGGTTGTGGAACTCTATTTAACAATTAACTGTAGATTTACCAACTGTGTATTGGTTGTGGATCTCTATTTAACAATTAATTGTAGATTTATCCACTGTGTATTGGTTGTGGAACTCTATTTAACTATTAACTGTAGATTGATCCCCTGTGTATAGGTTGTGGATCTCTATTTAACAATTAATTGTAGATTTATCCCCAGTGTATTGGTTGTGGATCTCTATTTAACAATTAACAGTAGATTTACCACCTGTGTACTCGTTGTGGAACTGTATTTTAAAATTAACTGTAGATTTACCATCTGTGTATTGGTTGTGGATCTCGATTTAACTATTAATAGTAGATTTACCACCTGTGTATTGGTTGTGGACATCTATTTAACAATTAATTGTAGATTTATCCCCTGTGTGTTGGTTGTGGATCTCTATTTAACAATTAGCTGTAGATTTATCCCCTGTGTATAGGTTGTGGAACTCTATTTAACAATTAACTGCAGATTTACCACCTGTGTATTGGTTGTGGATCTCTATTTAACAATTAACCGTAGATTTATCCCCTGTGTATTGCTTGTGACCTCTATTTAACAATTAACTGTAGATTTATCCCCTGTGTATTGGTTGTGGATCTCTATTTAACAATTAACTGCAGATTTATCCCCAGTAAATTGGTTGTGGATCTCTATTTAACAAGTAACTGTAGATTTATCCCCTGAGTATTGCTTGTGGACCTCTATTTAACAATTAACTGTAGATTTATCCCCTGTGTATTGGTTGTGGATCTCTATTTAACAATTAACTGCAGATTTATCCCCAGTATATTGGTTGTGGATCTCTATTTAACAATTAACTGTAGATTTATCCCCTGTGTATTGGTTGTGGATCTCTATTTAACAATTTACTGTCGATTTATCCCCTGTGTATTGGTTGTGGATCTCTATTTAACAATTAACTGTAGGTTTATCCACTGTGTATTGGTTGTGGATCTCTATTTAACAATTAATTGTAGATTTATCCCCTGTGTATTGGTTGTGGATCTCTATTTAACAATTAACTGTAGATTTATCCCCTGTGTATTGGTTGTGGATCTCGACTTAACAATTAACTGTAGATTTATCCCCTGTGTATTGGTTGTGGAACTCCATTTAACAATTAACTGTAGATTTACCACCTGTGTATTGGTTGTGGAACTCTATTTAACAATTAATTGTAGATGTACAACCTGTGTACTGGTTGTGGAACTCCATTTAACAATTAATTGTAGATTTACCACCTGTGTATTGGTTGTGGATCTCTATTTAGCAATTAATTGTAGATTTATCCCCTGTGTATTGGTTGTGGATCTCTATTTAACAATTAACTGTAGATTTATACCCTGTGTATTGGTTGTGGATCTCTATTTAACAATTAACTGTAGATTTAACACCTGTGTATTGGTTGTGGATCTCTATTTAACAATTAACTGTCGATTTGCCAAATGTGTATTGGTTGTGGCACTCTATTTAACAATTAACTGCAGATTTATCCCCTGTGTATTGGTTATGGAACTCTATTTAACAATTAACTGTAGATTTTCCACCTGTGTATTGGTTGTGGCTCTCCATTTAACAATTAATTGTAGATTTATCCCCAGTGTATTGGTTGTGGATCTCTATTTAACAATTAACTGTAGATTTATCCCCTGTGTATAGGTTATGGATCTCTATTTAACAATTAACTGTAGATTTATCCCCTGTGTATTGGTTGTGGATCTCTATTTAACAATTAATTGTTGATTTGCCACCTGTGTATTGGTTGTGGAACTCTATTTAGCAATTAATTGTAGATTTATCCCCTGTGTATTGGTTGTGGATCTCTATTTAACAATTAACTGCAGATTTATCCCCTGTGTATTGGTTGTGGATCTCTATTTAACAATTAACTGTAGACTTATCCTCTGTGTATTGGTTGTGGAACTCTATTTAACAATTAACTGTAGATTTATCCCCTGTGTATTGGTTGTGGAACTCTATTTAACAATGAATTGTAGATTTATCCCCAGTGTATTGGTTGTGGATCTCTATTTAACAATTTACTGCAGATTTATCCCCTGTGTATTGGTTGTGGATCTCTATTTAACAATTAACTGTAGATTTACCACCTGTGTATTGGTTGTGGAACTCTATTTAACAATTAACTGTAGATTTACCACCTGTGTATTGGTTGTGGAACTCTATTTAGCAGTTAATTGTAGATTTATCCCCTGTGTATTGTTTGTGGATCTCTATTTAACAATTAACTGTAGATTTATCCCCTGTGTATTGCTTGTGGACCTCTATTTAACAATTAACTTTCGATTTATCCCCTGTGTTTTGGTTGTGGATCTCTATTTAACAATTAACTGTGGATTTATCCCCTGTGTATTGGTTGTGGATCTCTATTTAACAATTAACTGTAGATTTATCCCCTGTGTATTGGTTGTGGATCTCTATTTAACAATTAACTGTAGATTTACCACATGTGTATTGGTTGTGGATCTCTATTTAACAATTAACTGTAGATTTGCCACCTGTGTATTGGTTGTGGAACTCTTTTTAACAATTAACTGTAGATTTATCCCGTGTGTATTGGTTGTGGAACTTTATTTAACAATTAACTCTAGATTTACCACCTGTGTATTGGTTGTGGATCTCTATTTAACAATTAACTGTAGATTTATCCCCTGTGTATAGGTTGTGGATCTCTATTTAACAATTAACGGTAGATTTACCACCTGTGTATTGGTTGTGGAACTCTGTTTAACAATTAATTGTAGATTTATCCCCTGTGTATTGGTTGTGGATCTCTATTTTACAATTAACTGCAGATTTATCCCCTGTGTATTGGTTGTGGATCTCTATTGAACAATTAACTGTTGATTTATCCCCTGTGTATTGGTTGTGAACTCTATTTAACAATTAACTGTAGATTTACCAACTGTGTATTGGTTGTGGATCTCTATTTAACAATTAACTGTAGATTTATCCCCTGTGTATTGGTTGTGGAACTCTTTTTAACAATTAACTGTAGATTTATCCCCTGTGTATTGGTTGTGGAACTTTATTGAACAATTAACTCTAGATTTACCACCTGTGTATTGGTTGTGGATCTCTATTTAACAATTAACTGTAGATTTATCCCCTGTGTATAGGTTGTGGATCTCTATTTAACAATTAACTGTAGATTTACCACCTGTGTATTGGTTGTGGAACTTTGTTTAACAATTAATTGTAGATTTATCCCCTGTGTATTGCTTGTGGATCTCTATTGAACAATTAACAGTAGATTTATCCCCTGTGTATTGGTTGTGGAACTCTATTTAACAATTAACTGTAGATTTACCAACTGTGTATTGGTTGTGGATCTCTATTTAACAATTAATTGTAGATTTATCCCCTGTGTATTGGTTGTGGAACTCTATTTAACTGTTAATTGTAGATTTATCCCCAGTGTATTGGTTGTGGATCTCTATTTAACAATTAACTGTAGATTGATCCCCTGTGTATAGGTTGTGGATCTCTATTTAACAATTAATTGTAGATTTATCCCCTGTGTATTGGTTGTGGATCTCTATTTAACAATTAACAGCAGATTTACCACCTGTGTACTGGTTGTGGAACTGTATTTTAAAATTAACTGTAGATTTACCATCTGTGTATTGGTTGTGGAACTCTAAAGACAATTATTTGTAGATTTATCCCCTGTGTATTGGTTGTGGATCTCGATTTAACTATTAATAATAGATTTACCACCTGTGTATTGGTTGTGGATCTCTATTTAACAATTAATTGTAGATTTATCCCCCGTGTGTTGGTTGTGGATCTCTATTTAACAATTAGCTGTAGATTTATCCCCTGTGTATAGGTTGTGGAACTCTATTTAACAATTAACTGCAGATTTACCACCTGTGTATTGGTTGTGGAACTTTATTTAACAATTAATTGTAGATTTATCCCCTGTGTATTGGTTGTGGATCTCTATTTAACACTTAACTGTAGATTGATCCCCTGTGTATATGTTGTGGATCTCTATTTAACAATTAATTGTAGATTTATCCCCTGTGTATTGGTTGTGGATCTCTATTTAACAATTAATTGTAGATTTATCCCTCTGTGTATTGGTCGTGGATCTCTATTTAACAATTAATTGCAGATTTATCCCTCTGTGTATTGGTTGTGGATCTCTATTTAACAATTAACTGTAGATTTACCACCTGTATTTTGGTTGTGGATCTCTATTTAACTATTAATTGTAGATTTATCCCCTGCGTATTGGTTGTGGATCTCTATTTAACAATTAATTGAAGATTTATCCCCTGTGTATTGGTTGTGGATCTCTATTTAACAATTAATTGTAGATTTATCCCCTGTGTATAGGTTGTGGATCTCTATTTAACAATTAACTGTAGATTTATCCTCTGTGTATTGGTTGTGGATCTCTATTTAACAATTAATTGCAGATTTATCCCCTGTGTATTGGTTGTGGAACTCTATTTAACAATTAACTGTAGATTTACCACCGGTGTATTGGTTCTGGATCTCTATTTAACTATTAATTGTAGATTTATCCCCTGTGTATAGGTTGTGGATCTCTATTTAACAACTAACTGTAGATTTACCACCTGTGTATTGGTTGTGGATCTCTATTTAACAATTAATTGTGAATTTATCCCCTGTGTATTGGTTGTGGAACTCTATTTAACTATTAATTGTAGATTTATCCCCTGTGTATTGGTTGTGGATCTCTATTTAACAATTAACAGTAGATTTACCACCTGTGTAATAGTTGTGGAATCTATTTAACAATTAATTGTAGATTTATCCCCTGTGTCTTGGTTGTGGATCTCCATTTAACAATTAACTGCAGATTTACCACCTGTGTATTTTTTGTGGAACTCTACTTAACAATTAACTGTAGATTTATCCCCTGTGTATAGGTTGTGGATCTCTATTTAACAATTAATTGTAGATTTATCCCTCTGTGTATTGGTTGTGGATCTCTATTTCACAATTAACTGTAGATTTATCCCCAGTGTATTGGTTTTGGATCTCTATTTCACAATTAATTGTAGATTTATCCCTCTGTGTATTGGTTGTGTATCTCTATTTAGCAATTAACTGGAGATTTACCACCTGTGTATTGGTTGTGGATCTCGATTTAACAATTAATTGTAGATTTATCCCTCTGTGTATTGGTTGTGGATCTCTATTTAACAATTAACTGTAGATTTGCCACCTGTGTATTTGTTGTGGATCTCTATTTAACTATTAGTTGTAGATTTATCACCTGCGTATTGGTTGTGGATCTCTATTTTACAATTAATTGTAGATTTATCCCCTGTGTATTGGTTGTGGATCTCTATTTAACAATTAATTGTAGATTTATCCCCTGTGTATAGGTTGTGGACCTCTGTTTAACAATTAACTGTTGATTTATCCCCTGTGTATTGGTTGAGGATCTCTATTTAACAATTAACTGCCGATTAATCCCCTGTGTATTGGTTGTGGATCTCTATTTAACAATTAACTGTAGATTTATCCCCTGTGTATTGGTTGTGGATCTCGATTTAACAATTAACTGTAGATTTATCCCCTGTGTGCAAGTTGTGGATCTCTATTTAACAATTAACTGTAGATTTACCACCTGTGTATTGGTTGTGGATCTCTATTTAACAATTAACTGTAGATTTGCCACCTGTGTATTGGTCGTGGAACTCTATTTAACAATTAACTGTAGATTTATCCCCTGTGTATTGGTTGTGGAACTCTATTTAACAATAAACTGTAGATTTATCCCCTGTGTATTGGTTGTGGATCTCTATTTAACAATTAATTGTAGATTTATCCCCAGTGTATTGGTTGTGGATCTCTATTTAACAATTAACTGTAGATTTATCCCCTGTGTATAGGTTGTGGATCTCTATTAAACAATTAACTGTAGATTTACCACCTGTGTATTGGTTGTGGAACTCTATTTATCAATTAATTGTAGATTTATCCCCTTTGTATTGGTTGTGGAGCTCTATTTAACAATTAACTGCAGATTTATCCCCTGTGTATTGGTTGTGGATCTCTATTTAACAATTAACTGCAGATTTATCCCCTGTGTATTGGTTGTGGATCTCTATTTAACAATTAACTGTAGATTTATCCTCTATGTATTGGTTGTGGAACTCTATTTAACAATTAACTGTCGATTTATCCCCTGTGTATTGGTTGTGGAACTCTATTTAACAATTAACTGTAGATTTACCACCTGTGTATTGGTTGTGGATCTCTATTTAACAATTAATTGTAGATTTATCCCCTGTGTATTGGTTGTGGAACTCTATTTAACTATTAATTGTAGATTTACCACATGTGTATTGGTTGTGGATCTCTATTTAACAATTAATTGTAGATTTATCCCCTGTGTATTGGTTGTGGACCTCTATTTAACAACTAACTGTAGAGTTATAGGCCTTTGTATTAGTCCTGGATCTCTATTTTACAATTAACTGGAGATTCATCTACCTGTGTATTGTTTGCGGATCTCTATTCAACAATTAACTGGCGATTTATCCCTCTGTGCTTTGGTTGTCGATCTCTATTTAACAATTAACAGTAGATGTATCCCCTGTGTATAGGTTGTGGATCCTTATTTAACAATTAACTGTAGATTCATCCAACTGTGTATTGTTTGTGGATCACTATTTGACGATTAACTGTAGCTTGATTCCCTTGTGTATAGGTTGCGGATCTCTATTCAACAATTAACTGTAGATTTATCCCTCTGTGTTTTGGTTGTCGATCTCTATTTAACAGTTAACTGTAGATTTTCCCCTGGTGTATTTGTTGTGGACCTCTATTTAACAATTAATTGTAGATTTATCCCCTTTGCATTGGTTGGCGACCTCTATTTAACAATTAACTGCTGATTGATCCCTCTGTGTACTGGTTGTGGATCTCTATTTAACAGTTAGTAGCAGATGTATACCTTGTGTATTGGTTGTTGACCTTTACTTAACAATTAACTGTAGATTTATTCACCTGCGTATTGGTTGTTGATTTCTATTTAACTATTGAATGTAGATGTATCCCTCTGTGTACAGGTTATAGACCTCGACTGAATATTAACTACAGCTGTATTCCCCTGTGTTTTGGTTGTGGATCTCTATTTAACAATTAACTGTAGATTTATCCCCTGTGTATTGGTTGTGGAACTCTATATAACAATTAACTGTAGATTTATCCCCTGTGTATTGGTTGTGGATCGCTATTTAGCAATTAATTGTATATTGATCCCCTGTGTATTGGTTGTGGATCTCTATTTAACAATTAATTGTAGATTTATCCCCTGTGTAGAGGTTGTGGATCTCTATTTAACAATTAACTGTAGATTTATCCCCTGTGTATTGGTTGTGGATCTCTATTTAACAATTAATTGCAGATTTATCCCCTGTGTATTGGTTGTGGAACTCTATTTAACAATTAACTGTAGATTTACCACCTGTGTATTGGTTGTGGATCTCTATTTAACAATTAATTGTAGATTTATCCCCTGTGTATAGGTTGTGGATCTCTATTTAACAACTAACTGTAGATTTACCACCTGTGTATTGGTTGTGGATCTCTATTTAACAATTAATTGTGAATTTATCCCCTGTGTATTGGTTGTGGAACTCTATTTAACAATTAATTGTGGATTTATCCCCTGTGTATTGGTTGTGGATCTCTATTTAACAATTAACTGTAGATTTACCACCTGTGTAATAGTTGTGGAACTCTATTTAACAATTAATTGCAGATTTATCCCCTGTGTCTTGGTTGTGGATCTCCATTTAACAATTAACTGCAGATTTACCACCTGTGTATTTTTTGTGGAACTCTACTTAACAATTAACTGTAGATTTATCCCCTGTGTATAGGTTGTGGATCTCTATTTAACAATTATTTGTAGATTTATCCCCTGTGTATTGGTTGTGGATCTCTATTTAACAATTAATTGTAGATTTATCCCTCTGTGTATTGGTTGTGGATCTCTATTTCACAATTAACTGTAGATTTATCCCCAGTGTATTGGTTTTGGATCTCTATTTCACAATTAATTGTAGATTTATCCCTCTGTGTATTGGTTGTGTATCTCTATTTAACAATTAACTGTAGATTTACCACCTTTGTATTGGTTGTGGATCTCGATTTAACTATTAATTGTAGATTTATGCCCTGCGTATTGGTTGTGGATCTCTATTTAACAATTAATTGGAGATTTATCCCTCTGTGTATTGGTTGTGGATCTCTATTTAACAATTAACTGTAGATTTGCCACCTGTGTATTGGTTGTGGATCTCTATTTAACTATTAATTGTAGATTTATCATCTGCGTATTTGTTGTGGATCTCTATTTAACAATTAATTGTAGATTTATCCCCTGTGTATTGGTTGTGGATCTCTATTTAACAATTAATTGTAGATTTATCCCCTGTGTATAGGTTGTGGACCTCTGTTTAACAATTAACTGTTGATTTATCCCCTGTGTATTGGTTGAGGATCTCTATTTAACAATTAACTGCCGATTAATCCCCTGTGTATTGGTTGTGGATCTCTATTTAACAATTAACTGTAGATTTATCCCCTGTGTATTGGTTGTGGATCTCGATTTAACAATTAACTGTAGATTTATCCCCTGTGTGCAAGTTGTGGATCTCTATTTAACAATTGACTGTAGATTTACCACCTGTGTATTGGTTGTGGATCTCTATTTAACAATTAACTGTAGATTTGCCACCTGTGTATTGGTCGTGGAACTCTATTTAACAATTAACTGTAGATTTATCCCCTGTGTATTGGTTGTGGAACTCTATTTAACAATAAACTGTAGATTTATCCGCTGTGTATTGGTTGCGGATCTCTATTTAACAATTAATTGTAGATTTATCCCCAGTGTATTGGTTGTGAATCTCTATTTAACAATTAATTGTAGATTTATCCCCTGTGTATAGGTTGTGGATCTCTATTTAACAATTAACTGTAGATTTAGCACCTGTGTATTGGTTGTGGAACTCTATTTATCAATTAATTGTAGATTTATCCCCTTTGTATTGGTTGTGGAGCTCTATTTAACAATTAACTGCAGATTTATCCCCTGTGTATTGGTTGTGGATCTCTATTTAACAATTAACTGCATATTTATCCCCTGTGTATTGGTTGTGGATCTCTATTTAACAATTAACTGTAGATTTATCCTCTATGTATTGGTTGTGGAACTCTATTTAACAATTAACTGTCGATTTATCCCCTGTGTATTGGTTGTGGAACTCTATTTAACAATTAACTGTAGATTTACCACCTGTGTATTGGTTGTGGATCTCTATTTAACAATTAACTGCAGATTTATCCCCTGTGTATTGGTTGTGGATCTCTATTTAACAATTAATTGTAGATTTATCCCCTGTGTATAGGTTGTGGACCTCTGTTTAACAATTAACTGCAGATTTATCCCCTGTGTATTGGTTGTGGATCTCTATTTAACAATTAATTGTAGATTTATCCCCTGTGTATTGGTTGTGGACCTCTATTTAACAACTAACTGTAGGGTGATAGGCCTTTGTATTAGTCCTGGATCTCTATTTAACAATTAACTGGAGATTCATCTACCTGTGTATTGGTTGCGGATCTCTATTCAACAATTAACTGTCGATTTATCCCTCTGTGTTTTGGTTGTCGATCTCTATTTAACAATTAACAGTAGATGTATCCCCTGTGTATAGGTTGTGGATCCTTATTTAACAATTAACTGTAGATTCATCCAACTGTGTATTGTTTGTGGATCACTATTTGACGATTAACTGTAGCTTGATTCCCTTGTGTATAGGTTGCGGATCTCTATTCAACAATTAACTGTAGATTTATCCCTCTGTGTTTTGGTTGTCGATCTCTATTTATCAATTAACTGTAGATTTTCCCCTGGTGTATTTGTTGTGGACCTCTATTTAACAATTAATTGTAGATTTATCCCCTTTGCATTGGTTGGCGACCTCTATTTAACAATTAACTGCTGATTGATCCCTCTGTGTACTGGTTGTGGATCTCTATTTAACAGTTAGTAGCAGATGTATACCTTGTGCATTGGTTGTTGACCTTTACTTAACAATTAACTGTAGATTTATTCACCTGCGTATTGGTTGTTGATTTCTATTTAACTATTGAATGTAGATGTATCACTCTGTGTACAGGTTATAGACCTCGATTTGAATATTAACTACAGCTGTATTCCCCTGTGTTTTGGTTGTGGATCTCTTTTTAACAATTAACTGTAAATTTATCCCTCTGTGTTTTGGATGAAGACCTCTATTTGACAATTAACTGTAGATTTATTCCCTGTGTATTGATTGCGCATCTCTAATTAAAACATTAACTGTAGGTTTACACCCCTGTGTATTGGTTGAGGATGTCTTTTTAACTATTAATTGTAGATATATCCCTCTGTGTAAAGTTTGACCTCCTCTATTTGACAATTGACTGTAGATTCATGCCCCTGTGTTTTGGTTGTCGATCTCTTTTAAACAATTCAAGGTAGATTTTTTGCCCTGTGAATGTATTGTGGATCTCTATTTAACAATTAACTGTAGATTCATTCTCCTGGGTACTCGTTGTAGCTCTCCATTTAACAATTAACTGTAGATTTACCCCCTGTGTATTGCCGGTGGAATTCTATTTAACAATTAACTGTAGATTTACCCCCTGTGTATTGCTGGTGGAACTCTATTTAACAATTAACTGTAGATTTACCCCTTGTGTATTGCTGGTGGAACTCTATTTAACAATTAACTGTAGATTTATCCCCTGTGTATTGCTGGTGGAATTCTATTTAACAATTAACTGTAGATGTATACCCTGTGTATTGCTGGTGGAATTCTATTTAACAATTAACTGTAGATGTGTACCCTGTGTATTGCTGGTGGAATTCTATTTAACAATTAACTGTAAATTTATGCCCCTGTGTATTGGTTGTGGACCTATTTTAAACTATTAATTGTAGATTTATCCCCTGTGCATAGGTTGTGGATCCCTATTTAACAATTAACTGCAGATGTATCCCCTGTGTATTGCTGGTGGAACTCGATATAACTATTAATTGTAGATATATCCCTCTGTGTATTGTTTGTGGAACTCTATTTAACAATTAACTGTAGATTTATCCCCAGTATATTGGTTGTGGATCTCTATTTAACAATTAACTGTAGATTTATCCCCTGTGTATTGCTTCTGGACCTCTATTTAACAATTAACTGTAGATTTATCCCCTGTGTATTGGTTGTGGATCTCTATTTAACAATTAACTGTGGATTTATCCCCAGTATATTGGTTGTGGAACTCTATTTAACAATTAACTGTAGATTTATCCCCTGTGTATTGGTTGTGGATCTCTATTTAACAATTTACTGTGGATTTATCCCCTATGTATTGGTTGTGGATCTCTACTTAACAATTAACTGTCGATTGATCCCCTGTGTATAGGTTGTGGATCACTATTTAACAATTAATTGTAGATTTATCCCCTGTGTATTGGTTGTGGATCTCTATTTAACAATTAACAGTAGATTTACCACCTGTGTACTGGTTGTGGAACTGTATTTTAAAATTAACTGTAGATTTACCATCTGTGTATTGGTTGTGGAACTCTATATAACAATTATTTGTAGATTTATCCCCTGTGTATTGGTTGTGGATCTCGATTTAACTATTAATAGTAGATTTACCACCTGTGTATTGGTTGTGGATCTCTATTTAACAATTAATTGTAGATTTATCCCCTGTGTGTTGGTTGTGGATCTCTATTTAACAATTAGCTGTAGATTTATCCCCTGTGTATAGGTTGTGGAACTCTATTTAACAATTAACTGCAGATTTACCACCTGTGTATTGGTTGTGGAACTCTATTTAACAATTAATTGTAGATTTATCCCCTGTGTATTGGTTGTGGATCTCTATTTAACAATTAACTGTAGATTGATCCCCTGTGTATAGGTTGTGGATCTCTATTTAACAATTAATTGTAGATTTATCCAATGTGCACTGGTTGTGGATCTCTATTTAACAATTAATTGTAGATTTATCCCTCTGTGTATTGGTTGTGGATCTCTATTTGACTATTAATTGTAGATTTATCCCCTGCGTATTGGATGTGGATCTCTATTTAAAAATTAATTGAAGATTTATCCCCTGTGTATTGGTTGTGGATCTCTATTTAACAATTAATTGTAGATTTATCCCCTGTGTATAGGTTGTGGATCTCTATTTAACAATTAACTGTAGATTTATCCCCTGTGTATTGGTTGTGGTTCTCTATTTAACAATAAATTGCAGATTTATCCCCTGTGTATTGGTTGTGGAACTCTATTTAACAATTAACTGTAGATTTACCACCTGTGTATTGGTTGTGGATCTCTATTTAACAATTAATTGTAGATTTATCCCCTGTGTATAGGTTGTGGATCTCTATTTAACAACTAACTGTAGATTTACCACCTGTGTATTGGTTGTGGATCTCTATTTAACAATTAATTGTGAATTTATCCCCTGTGTATTGGTTGTGGAACTCTATTTAACAATTAATTGTAGATTTATCCCCTGTGTATTGGTTGTGGATCTCTATTTAACAATTAACTGTAGATTTACCACCTGTGTAATAGTTGTGGAACTCTATTTAACAATAAATTGTAGATTTATCCCCTGTGTCTTGGCTGTGGATCTCCATTTAACAATTAACTGCAGATTTACCACCTGTGTATTTTTTGTGGAACGCTACTTAACAATTAACTGTAGATTTATCCCCTGTGTATAGGTTGTGGATCTCTATTTAACAATTAATTGTAGATTTATCCCCTGTGTATTGGTTTTGGATCTCTATTTAACAATTAATTGTAGATTTATCCCTCTGTGTATTGGTTGTGGATCTCTATTTCACAATTAACTGTAGATTTATCCCCAGTGTATTGGTTTTGGATCTCTATTTCACAATTAATTGTAGATTTATCCCTCTGTGTATTGGTTGTGTATCACTATTTAACAATTAACTGTAGATTTATCACCTGTGTATTGGTTGTGGATCTCGATTTAACTATTAATTGTAGATTTTTGCCCTGCGTATTGGTTGTGGATCTCTATTTAACAATTAATTGTAGATTTATCCCTCTCTGTATTGGTTGTGGATCTCTATTTAACAATTAACTGTAGATTTGCCACCTGTGTATTGGTTGTGGATCTCTATTTCACTGTTAATTGTAGATTTAACACCTGCGTATTGGTTGTGGATCTCTATTTAACAATTAATTGTAGATTTATCCCCTGTGTATTGGTTGTGGATCTCTATTTAACAATTAATTGTAGATTTATCCCCTGTGTATAGGTTGTGGACCTCTGTTTAACAATTAACTGTTGATTTATCCCCTGTGTATTGGTTGAGGATCTCTATTTAACAATTAACTGCCGATTAATCCCCTGTGTATTGGTTGTGGATCTCTATTTAACAATTAACTGTAGATTTATCCCCTGTGTATTGGTTGTGGATCTCGATTTAACAATTAACTGTAGATTTATCCCCTGTGTGCAAGTTGTGGATCTCTATTTAACAATTGACTGTAGATTTACCACCTGTGTATTGGTTGTGGATCTCTATTTAACAATTAACTGTAGATTTGCCACCTGTGTATTGGTCGTGGAACTCTATTTAACAATTAACTGTAGATTTATCCCCATTGTATTGGTTGTGGAACTCTATTCAACAATAAACTGTAGATTTGTCCCCTGTGTATTGGTTGTGGATCTCTATTTAACAATTAATTGTAGATTTATCCCCAGTGTATTGGTTGTGGATCTCTATTTAACAATTAACTGTAGATTTATCCCCTGTGTATAGGTTGTGGATCTCTATTTAACAATTAACTGTAGATTTACCACCTGTGTATTGGTTGTGGAACTCTATTTATCAATTAATTGTAGATTTATCCCCTTTGTATTGGTTGTGGAGCTCTATTTAACAATTAACTGCAGATTTATCCCCTGTGTATTGGTTGTGGATCTCTATTTAACAATTAACTGCAGATTTATCCCCTGTGTATTGGTTGTGGATCTCTATTTAACAATTAACTGTAGATGTATCCTCTATGTATTGGTTGTGGAACTCTATTTAACAATTAAATGTCGATTTATCCCCTGTGTATTGGTTGTGGAACTCTATTTAACAATTAACTGTAAATTTACCACCTGTGTATTGGTTGTGGATCTCTATTTAACAATTAATTGTAGATTTATCCCCTGTGTATTGGTTGTGGAACTCTATTTAACTATTAATTGTAGATTTACCACCTGTGTATTGGTTGTGGATCTCTATTTAACAATTAATTGTAGATTTATCCCCTGTGTATTGGTTGTGGACCTCTATTTAACAACTAACTGTAGATTTATAGGCCTTTTATTAGTCCTGGATCTCTATTTAACAATTAACTGGAGATTCATCTACCTGTGTATTGGTTGCGGATCTCTATTCAACAATTAACTGTCGATTTATCCCTCTGTGTTTTGGTTGTCGATCTCTATTTAACAATTAACAGTAGATGTATCCCCTGTGTATAGGTTGTGGATCCTTATTTAACAATTAACTGTAGATTCATCCAACTGTCTATTGTTTGTGGATCACTATTTGACGATTAACTGTAGCTTGATTCCCTTGTGTATAGGTTGCGGATCTCTATTCAACAATTAACTGTAGATTTATCCCTCTGTGTTTTGGTTGTCGATCTCTATTTAACAATTAACTGTAGATTTTCCCCTGGTGTATTTGTTCTGGACCTCTATTTAACAATTAATTGTAGATTTATCCCCTTTGCATTGGTTGGCGACCTCTATTTAACAATTAACTGCTGATTGATCCCTCTGTGTACTGGTTGTGGATCTCTATTTAACAGTTAGTAGCAGATGTATGCCTTGTGTATTGGTTGTTGACCTTTACTTAACAATTAACTGTAGATTTATTCACCTGCGTATTGGTTGTTGATTTCTAGTTAACTATTGAATGTAGATGTATCCCTCTGTGTACAGGTTATAGACCTCGATTTGAATATTAACTACAGCTGTATTCCCCTGTGTTTTGGTTGTGGATCTCTTTTTAACAATTAACTGTAAATATATCCCTCTGTGTTTTGGATGAAGACCTCTATTTGACAATTAACTGTAGATTTATTCCCTGTGTATTGACTGCGCATCTCTAATTAAAACATTAACTGTAGGTTTACCCCCCTGTGTATTGGTTGTGGATGTCTTTTTAACTATTAATTGTAGATATATCCCTCTGTGTAAAGTTTGACCTCCTCTATTTGACAATTGACTGTAGATTCATGCCCCTGTGTTTTGGTTGTCGATCTCTTTTAAACAATTCAAGGTAGATTTTTTGCCCTGTGAATGTATTGTGGATCTCAATTTAACAATTAACTGTAGATTCATTCTCCTGGGTACTCGTTGTAGCTCTCCATTTAACAATTAACTGTAGATTTACCCCCTGTGTATTGCCGGTGGAATTCTATTTAACAATTAACTGTAGATTTACCCCCTGTGTATTGCTGGTGGAACTCTATTTAACAATTAACTGTAGATTTACCCCCTGAGTATAGCTGGTGGAACTCTATTTAACAATTAACTGTAGATTTATCCCCTGTGTATTGCTGGTGGAATTCTATTTAACAATTAACTGTAGATGTATACCCTGTGTATTGCTGGTGGAATTCTATTTAACAATTAACTGTAGATGTATACCCTGTGTATTGCTGGTGGAATTCTATTTATCAATTAACTGTAAATTTATGCCCCTGTGTATTGGTTGCGGACCTATATTAAACTATTAATTGTAGATTTATCCCCTGTGCATAGGTTGTGGATCTCTATTTAACAATTAACTGCAGATGTATCCCCTGTGTATTGCTGGTGGAACTCGATATAACTATTAATTGTAGATATATCCCTCTGTGTATTGTTTGTGGAACTCTATTTAACAATTAACTGTAGATTTACCACCTGTGTATTGGTTGTGGATCTCTATTTAACAATTAACTGTAGATTCATCCCCTGTGTATTGGTTGTGGATCTCTATTTAACAATTAACTGTAGATTTATCCCCAGTATATTGGTTGTGGATCTCTATTTAACAATTAAGTGTAGATTTATCCCCTGTGTATTGCTTCTGGACCTCTATTTAACAATTAACTGTAGATTTATCCCATGTGTATTGGTTGTGGATCTCCATTTAACAATTAACTGTAGATTTATCCCCAGTATATTGGTTGTGGATCTCTATTTAACAATTAACTGTAGATTTATCCCCGATGTATTGGTTGTGGATCTCTACTTAACAATTAACTGTAGATTTATCCCCTGTGTATTGGTTGCGGATCTCTATTTAACAATTAATTGTAGATTTATCCCCTGTGTATTAGTTGTGGATCTCTATTTAACAATTAACTGTAGATTTATCCCCTGTGTATTGGTTGTGGATCTCTATTGAACAATTAACTGTAGATTTATCCCCTGTGTATTGGTTGTGGAACTCTATTTAACAATTAATTGCAGATGTACAACCAGTGTACTGGTTGTGGAACTCTATTTAACAATTAATTGTAGATTTACCACCTGTGTATTGGTTGTGGATCTCTATTTAGCAATTAATTGTAGATTTATCCCCTGTGTATTGGTTGTGGATCTCTATTTAACAATTAACTGTAGATTTATCCGCGGTGCATTGGTTGTGGATCTCTATTTAACAATTAACTGTAGATTTAACACCTGTGTATTGGTTGTCGATCTCTATTTAACAATTAACTGTAGATTTGCCAAATGTGTATTGGTTGTGGAACTCTATTTAACAATTAACTGTAGATTTGCCAAATGTGTATTGGTTGTGGAACTCTATTTAATAAGTAACTGTAGATTTACCACCTGTGTATTGGTTGTGGAACTCTATTTAGCAATTAATTGTAGATTTATCCCCTGTGTATTGCTTGTGGACCTCTATTTAACAATTAACTGTAGATTTATCAGCTGTGTATTGGTTGTGGATCTCTATTGAACAATTAACTGTAGATTTATCCCCTGTGTATTGGTTGTGGATCTCTATTTAACAATTTACTGCAGATTTATCCCGTGTGTGTTGGTTGTGGATCTCTATTTAACAATTAACTGTAGATTTATCCCCTGTGTATTGGTTGCGGATCTCTATTTAACAATTAATTGTAGATTTATCCCCTGTGTATTGGTTGTGGATCTCTATTTAACAATTTACTGCAGATTTATCCCGTGTGTGTTGGTTGTGGATCTCTATTTAACAATTAACTGTAGATTTATCCCCTGTGTATTGGTTGCGGATCTCTATTTAACAATTAACTGTAGATTTATCCCCTGTGTATTGGTTGTGGAACTCTATTTAACAATTAATTGTAGATGTACAACCAGTGTACTGGTTGTGGAACTCTATTTAACAATTAATTGTAGATTTACCACCTGTGTATTGGTTGTGGATCTCTATTTAGCAATTAATTGTAGATTTATCCCCTGTGTATTGGTTGTGGATCTCTATTTAACAATTAACTGTAGATTTATCCGCGGTGCATTGGTTGTGGATCTCTATTTAACAATTAACTGTAGATTTATCCCCTGTGTATTGGTTGTGGACCTCTATTTAACAACTAACTGTAGATTTATAGGCCTTTTATTAGTCCTGGATCTCTATTTAACAATTAACTGGAGATTCATCTACCTGTGTATTGGTTGCGGATCTCTATTCAACAATTAACTGTCGATTTATCCCTCTGTGTTTTGGTTGTCGATCTCTATTTAACAATTAACAGTAGATGTATCCCCTGTGTATAGGTTGTGGATCCTTATTTAACAATTAACTGTAGATTCATCCAACTGTGTATTGTTTGTGGATCACTATTTGACGATTAACTGTAGCTTGATTCCCTTGTGTATAGGTTGCGGAT
This sequence comes from Heterodontus francisci, assembly GCF_036365525.1. Taxonomy (NCBI): domain Eukaryota; kingdom Metazoa; phylum Chordata; class Chondrichthyes; order Heterodontiformes; family Heterodontidae; genus Heterodontus; species Heterodontus francisci. The sequence goes on along the minus strand of NW_027140357.1, from coordinate 1,154,959 downwards.
CTCTATTCAACAATTAACTGTAGATTTATCCCTCTGTGTTTTGGTTGTCGATCTCTATTTAACAATTAACTGTAGATTTTCCCCTGGTGTATTTGTTCTGGACCTCTATTTAACAATTAATTGTAGATTTATCCCCTTTGCATTGGTTGGCGACCTCTATTTAACAATTAACTGCTGATTGATCCCTCTGTGTACTGGTTGTGGATCTCTATTTAACAGTTAGTAGCAGATGTATGCCTTGTGTATTGGTTGTTGACCTTTACTTAACAATTAACTGTAGATTTATTCACCTGCGTATTGGTTGTTGATTTCTAGTTAACTATTGAATGTAGATGTATCCCTCTGTGTACAGGTTATAGACCTCGATTTGAATATTAACTACAGCTGTATTCCCCTGTGTTTTGGTTGTGGATCTCTTTTTAACAATTAACTGTAAATTTATCCCTCTGTGTTTTGGATGAAGACCTCTATTTGACAATTAACTGTAGATTTATTCCCTGTGTATTGACTGCGCATCTCTAATTAAAACATTAACTGTAGGTTTACCCCCCTGTGTATTGGTTGTGGATGTCTTTTTAACTATTAATTGTAGATATATCCCTCTGTGTAAAGTTTGACCTCCTCTATTTGACAATTGACTGTAGATTCATGCCCCTGTGTTTTGGTTGTCGATCTCTTTTAAACAATTCAAGGTAGATTTTTTGCCCTGTGAATGTATTGTGGATCTCAATTTAACAATTAACTGTAGATTCATTCTCCTGGGTACTCGTTGTAGCTCTCCATTTAACAATTAACTGTAGATTTACCCCCTGTGTATTGCCGGTGGAATTCTATTTAACAATTAACTGTAGATTTACCCCCTGTGTATTGCTGGTGGAACTCTATTTAACAATTAACTGTAGATTTACCCCCTGAGTATAGCTGGTGGAACTCTATTTAACAATTAACTGTAGATTTATCCCCTGTGTATTGCTGGTGGAATTCTATTTAACAATTAACTGTAGATGTATACCCTGTGTATTGCTGGTGGAATTCTATTTAACAATTAACTGTAGATGTATACCCTGTGTATTGCTGGTGGAATTCTATTTATCAATTAACTGTAAATTTATGCCCCTGTGTATTGGTTGCGGACCTATATTAAACTATTAATTGTAGATTTATCCCCTGTGCATAGGTTGTGGATCTCTATTTAACAATTAACTGCAGATGTATCCCCTGTGTATTGCTGGTGGAACTCGATATAACTATTAATTGTAGATATATCCCTCTGTGTATTGTTTGTGGAACTCTATTTAACAATTAACTGTAGATTTACCACCTGTGTATTGGTTGTGGAACTCTATTTAGCAATTAATTGTAGATTTATCCCCTGTGTATTGGTTGTGGATCTCTATTTAACAATTAACTGTAGATTCATCCCCTGTGTATTGGTTGTGGATCTCTATTTAACAATTAACTGTAGATTTATCCCCAGTATATTGGTTGTGGATCTCTATTTAACAATTAAGTGTAGATTTATCCCCTGTGTATTGCTTCTGGACCTCTATTTAACAATTAACTGTAGATTTATCCCATGTGTATTGGTTGTGGATCTCCATTTAACAATTAACTGTAGATTTATCCCCAGTATATTGGTTGTGGATCTCTATTTAACAATTAACTGTAGATTTATCCCCGATGTATTGGTTGTGGATCTCTACTTAACAATTAACTGTAGATTTATCCCCTGTGTATTGGTTGCGGATCTCTATTTAACAATTAATTGTAGATTTATCCCCTGTGTATTAGTTGTGGATCTCTATTTAACAATTAACTGTAGATTTATCCCCTGTGTATTGGTTGTGGATCTCTATTGAACAATTAACTGTAGATTTATCCCCTGTGTATTGGTTGTGGAACTCTATTTAACAATTAATTGCAGATGTACAACCAGTGTACTGGTTGTGGAACTCTATTTAACAATTAATTGTAGATTTACCACCTGTGTATTGGTTGTGGATCTCTATTTAGCAATTAATTGTAGATTTATCCCCTGTGTATTGGTTGTGGATCTCTATTTAACAATTAACTGTAGATTTATCCGCGGTGCATTGGTTGTGGATCTCTATTTAACAATTAACTGTAGATTTAACACCTGTGTATTGGTTGTCGATCTCTATTTAACAATTAACTGTAGATTTGCCAAATGTGTATTGGTTGTGGAACTCTATTTAACAATTAACTGTAGATTTGCCAAATGTGTATTGGTTGTGGAACTCTATTTAATAAGTAACTGTAGATTTACCACCTGTGTATTGGTTGTGGAACTCTATTTAGCAATTAATTGTAGATTTATCCCCTGTGTATTGCTTGTGGACCTCTATTTAACAATTAACTGTAGATTTATCAGCTGTGTATTGGTTGTGGATCTCTATTGAACAATTAACTGTAGATTTATCCCCTGTGTATTGGTTGTGGATCTCTATTTAACAATTTACTGCAGATTTATCCCGTGTGTGTTGGTTGTGGATCTCTATTTAACAATTAACTGTAGATTTATCCCCTGTGTATTGGTTGCGGATCTCTATTTAACAATTAATTGTAGATTTATCCCCTGTGTATTGGTTGTGGAACTCTATTTAACAATTAATTGTAGATGTACAACCAGTGTACTGGTTGTGGAACTCTATTTAACAATTAATTGTAGATTTACCACCTGTGTATTGGTTGTGGATCTCTATTTAGCAATTAATTGTAGATTTATCCCCTGTGTATTGATTGTGGATCTCTATTTAACAATTAACTGTAGATTTATCCGCGGTGCATTGGTTGTGGATCTCTATTTAACAATTAACTGTAGATTTAACACCTGTGTATTGGTTGTCGATCTCTATTTAACAATTAACTGTAGATTTGCCAAATGTGTATTGGTTGTGGAACTCTATTTAACAATTAACTGTAGATTTGCCAAATGTGTATTGGTTGTGGAACTCTATTTAATAAGTAACTGTAGATTTACCACCTGTGTATTGGTTGTGGAACTCTATTTAGCAATTAATTGTAGATTTATCCCCTGTGTATTGCTTGTGGACCTCTATTTAACAATTAACTGTAGATTTATCAGCTGTGTATTGGTTGTGGATCTCTATTGAACAATTAACTGTAGATTTATCCCCTGTGTATTGGTTGTGGATCTCTATTTAACAATTTACTGCAGATTTATCCCCTGTGTGTTGGTTGTGGATCTCTATTTAACAATTAACTGTAGATTTATCCCCTGTGTATTGGTTGCGGATCTCTATTTAACAATTAATTGTAGATTTATCCCCTGTGTATTGGTTGTGGATCTCTATTTAACAATTTACTGCAGATTTATCCCCTGTGTGTTGGTTGTGGATCTCTATTTAACAATTAACTGTAGATTTATCCCCTGTGTATTGGTTGCGGATCTCTATTTAACAATTAATTGCAGATTTATCCCCTGCGTATTGGTTGTGGATCTCTATTTAACAATTAACTGTAGATTTATCCCCTGTGTATTGGTTGTGGAACTCTATTTAACAATTAATTGTAGATTTATCCCCTGTGTGTTGTTTGTGGAACTCTATTTAACAATTAACTGTAGATTTGCCACCTGTGTATTGGTTGTGGAACTCTATTTAGCAATTAATTGAAGATTTATCCCCTGTGTATTGGTTGTGGATCTCTATTTAACAATTAACTGTAGATTTATCCCCTGTGTATTGCTTGTGGACCTCTATTTAACAATTAACTGTAGATTTATGCCCTGTGTATTGGTTGTGGATCTCTATTTAACAATTAACTGTAGATTTATCCCCTGTGTATTGGTTGTGGATCTCTATTTAACAATTAACTGTAGATTTATCCCCTGTGTATTGGTTGTGGATCTCTATTTAACAATTAACTGTAGATTTATCCTCTGTGTATTTTTTGTGGATCTCTATTTAACAATTAATTGTAGATTTATCCCCTGTGTATTGGTTGTGGATCTCTATTTAACAATTAACTGTAGATTTATCCCCTGTGTATTGGTTGTGGATCTCTATTTAACAATTAACTGTAGATTTATCCCCTGTGTTTTGGTTGTGGATCTCTATTTAACAATTAACAGTAGATTTAACACCTGTCTATTGGTTGTGGATCTCTGTTTAACAATTAACTGTAGATTTGCCAAATGTGTATTGGTTGCGGAATTCTATTTAACAATTAACTGTAGATTTATCCCCTGTGTATTGGTTGTGGATCTCTATTGAACAATTAACTGCAGATTTACCACCTGTGTATTGGTTGTGGAACTCTATTTAACAATTAATTGTAGATTTATCCCCTGTGTATTGTTTGTGGAACTTTATTTAACAATTAACTGTAGATTTATCCCCTGTGTCTCGGTTGTCGATCTCTATTTAACAATTAACTGTAGATTTACCACCTGTGTATTGGTTGTGGAACTCTATTTAACAATTAATTGCAGATTTATCCCCTGTGTATTGGTTGTGGAACTCTATTTAACAATTAACTGTAGATTTATTCCCTGTGTATTGGTTGTGGAACTCTATTTAACAATTAATTGTAGATTTATCCCCAGTGTATTGGTTGTGGATCTCTATTTAACAATTTACTGCTGATTTATCCCCTGTGTATTGGTTGTGGATCTCTATTTAACAATTAACTGTAGATTTATGCCCCTGTGTATTGGTTGTGGACCTATATTTAACAATTAATTGTAGATTTATCCCCTGTGCATCGGTTGTGGATCACTATTTAACAATTAACTGCAGATGTACCCCTGTGTATTGCTGGTGGAACTCTATTTAACTATTAATTGTAGATTTATCCCTCTGCGTATTGTTTGTGGAACTCTACTTAACAAATAACTGTAGATTTAACACCTGTGTATTGGTTGTGGAACTCTATTTAACAATTAACTGTAGATTTACCACCTGTGTATTGGTTGTGGAACTCTATTTAGCAATTAATTGTAGATTTATCCCCTGTGTATTGTTTGTGGATCTCTATTTAACAATTAACTGCAGATTTATCCCCTGTGTATTGCTTGTGGACCTCTATTTAACAATTAACTGTAGATTTATCCCCTGTGTATTGGTTGTGGATCTCTATTTAACAATTAATTGTAGATTTATACCCTGTGTATTGGTTGTGGATCTCTATTTAACAATTAACTGTAGATTTATCCCCTGTGTATTGGTTGTGGATCTCTATTTAACAATTAACTGTAGATTTATCCCCTGTGTTTTGGTTGTGGATCTCTATTTAACAATTAACTGTAGATTTATCCCCTGTGTATTGGTTGTGGATCTCTATTTAACAATTAACTGTAGATTTGCCACCTGTGTATTGGTTGTGGAACTCTTTTTAACAATTAACTGTAGATTTATCCCCTGTGTATTGGTTGTGGATCTCTATTTAACAATTAACTCTAGATTTACCACCTGTGTATTGGTTGTGGATCTCTATTTAACAATTAACTGTAGATTTATCCCCTGTGTATAGGTTGCGGATCTCTACTTAACAATTAACTGTAGATTTACCACCTGTGTATTGGTTGTGGAACTCTATTTAACAATTAGTTGTAGATTTATCCCCTGTGTATTGGTTGTGGATCTCTATTTAACAATTAACAGCAGATTTATCCCCTGTGTATTGGTTGCGGATCTCTATTTAACAATTAACTGTAGATTTATCCCCTGTGTATTGGTTGTGGAACTCTATTTAACAATTAACTGTAGATTTACCAACTGTGTATTGGTTGTGGAACTCTATTTAACAATTAGTTGTAGATTTATCCCCTGTGTATTGGTTGTGGATCTCTATTTAACAATTAACTGCAGATTTATCCCCTGTGTATTGGTTGTGGATCTCTATTTAACAATTAGTTGTAGATTTATCCCCTGTGTATTGGTTGTGGAACTCTATTTAACTATTAATTGTAGATTTATCCCCAGTGTATTGGTTGTGGAACTTTATTTAACAATTAACTGTAGATTTATCCCGCGTGTACTGGTTGTGGAACTGTATTTTAAAATTAACTGTAGATTTACCAACTGTGTATTGGTTGTGGAACTCTATCTAACAATTAATTGTAGATTTATCCCCTGTGTATTGGTTGTGGATCTCTATTTAACTATTAACAGTAGATTTACCACCTGTGTATTGGTTGTGGAACTCTATTTAACAATTAATTGTAGATTTATCCCCTGTGTATTGGTTGTGGATCTCTATTTAACAATTAACTGTAGATTTAACCCCTGTGTATTGGTGGTGGAACTTTATTTAACAATTAACTCTAGATTTACCACCTGTGTATTGGTTGTGGATCTCTATTTAACAATTAACTGTAGATTTATCCCCTGTGTATAGGTTGCGGATCTCTACTTAACAATTAACTGTAGATTTACCACCTGTGTATTGGTTGTGGAACTCTATTTAACAATTAGTTGTAGATTTATCCCCTGTGTATTGGTTGTGGATCTCTATTTAACAATTAACAGCAGATTTAACCCTGTGTATTGGTTGCGGATCTCTATTTAACAATTAACTGTAGATTTATCCCCTGTGTATTGGTTGTGGAACTCTATTTAACAATTAACTGTAGATTTACCAACTGTGTATTGGTTGTGGAACTCTATTTAACAATTAGTTGTAGATTTATCCCCTGTGTATTGGTTGTGGATCTCTATTTAACAATTAACTGCAGATTTATCCCCTGTGTATTGGTTGTGGATCTCTATTTAACAATTAGTTGTAGATTTATCCCCTGTGTATTGGTTGTGGAACTCTATTTAACTATTAATTGTAGATTTATCCCCAGTGTATTGGTTGTGGAACTTTATTTAACAATTAACTGTAGATTTATCCCGCGTGTACTGGTTGTGGAACTGTATTTTAAAATTAACTGTAGATTTACCAACTGTGTATTGGTTGTGGAACTCTATCTAACAATTAATTGTAGATTTATCCCCTGTGTATTGGTTGTGGATCTCTATTTAACTATTAACAGTAGATTTACCACCTGTGTATTGGTTGTGGAACTCTATTTAACAATTAATTGTAGATTTATCCCCTGTGTATTGGTTGTGGATCTCTATTTAACAATTAACTGTAGATTTAACCCCTGTGTATAGGTTGTGGAACTCTATTTAACAATTAACTGTAGATCTACCACCTGTGTTTTGGTTGTGGAAATCTATTTAACAATTAATTGTAGATTTATCCCCTGTGTATTGGTTGTGGATCTCTATTTAACAATTAACTGCAGATTGATTCCCTGTGTATAGGTTCTGGATCTCTATTTAACAATTAATTGCAGATTTATCCCCTGTGTATTGGTTGTGGATCTCTATTTAACAATTAATTGTAGATAATTACTCTGTGTATTGGTTGTGGATCTCTATTTAACAATTAATTGTAGATTTATCCCCTGTATATTGGTTGTGGATCTCTATTTAACAATTAACTGTAGATTTATCCCCTGTGTATTGGTTGTGGATCTCTATTTAACAATTAATTGTGAATTTATCCCTCTGTGTATTGGTTGTGGAACTCTATTTAACAATTAGTTGTAGATTTATCCCCTGTGTATTGGTTGTGGATCTCTATTTAACAATTAACTGCAGATTTATCCCCTGTGTATTGGTTGCGGATCTCTATTTAACAATTAACTGTAGATTTATCCCCTGTGTATTGGTTGTGGAACTCTATTTAACAATTAACTGTAGATTTACCAACTGTGTATTGGTTGTGGAACTCTATTTAACAATTAGTTGTAGATTTATCCCCTGTGTATTGGTTGTGGATCTCTATTTAACAATTAACTGCAGATTTATCCCCTGTGTCTTGGTTGTGGATCTCTATTTAACAATTAGTTGTAGATTTATCCCCTGTGTATTGGTTGTGGAACTCTATTTAACTATTAATTGTAGATTTATCCCCAGTGTATTGGTTGTGGAACTTTATTTAACAATTAACTGTAGATTTATCCCCCGTGTACTGGTTGTGGAACTGTATTTTAAAATTAACTGTAGATTTACCAACTGTGTATTGGTTGTGGAACTCTATCTAACAATTAATTGTACATTTATCCCCTGTGTATTGGTTGTGGATCTCTATTTAACTATTAACAGTAGATTTACCACCTGTGTATTGGTTGTGGAACTCTATTTAACAATTAATTGTAGATTTTTCCCCTGTGTATTGGTTGTGGATCTCTATTTAACAATTAACTGTATATTTATCCCCTGTGTATAGGTTGTGGAACTCTATTTAACAATTAACTGTAGATTTACCACCTGTGTTTTGGTTGTGGAAATCTATTTAACAATTAATTGTAGATTTATCCCCTGTGTATTGGTTGTGGATCTCTATTTAACAATTAACTGCAGATTGATTCCCTGTGTATAGGTTCTGGATCTCTATTTAACAATTAATTGCAGATTTATCCCCTGTGTATTGGTTGTGGATCTCTATTTAACAATTAATTGTAGATTAATCCCTCTGTGTATTGGTTGTGGATCTCTATTTAACAATTAATTGTAGATTTATCCCCTGTATATTGGTTGTGGATCTCTATTTAACAATTAACTGTAGATTTATCCCCTGTGTATTGGTTGTGGATCTCTATTTAACCATTAATTGTGAATTTATCCCTCTGTGTATTGGTTGTGGATCTGTATTTAACAATTAATTGTTGATTTATCCCCTGTGTATTGGTTGTGGATCTCTATTTAACAATTAACTGTAGTTTTACCACCTGTGTAATAGTTGTGGAACTCTATTTAACAATTAATTGTAGATTTACCCCCTGTGTATTGGTTGTGGATCTCCATTTAACAATTAACTGCAGATTTACCACTTGTGTATTGGTTGTGGAACTCTACTTAACAATTAACTGCAGATTTATCCCCTGTGTATAGGTTGTGGATCTCTATTTAACAATTACTTGTAGATTTATCCCCTGTGTATTGGTTGTGGATCTCTATTTAACAATTAATTGTAGATTTATCCCTCTGTGTATTGGTTGTGGATCTCTATTTAACAATTAACTGTAGATTTATCCCCATTGTATTGGTTGTGGATCTCTATTTCACAATTAATTGTAGATTTATCCCTCTGTGTATCGGTTGTGGATCTCTATTTAACAATTAACTGTTGATTTACCACCTGTGTATTGGTTGTGGATCTCGAGTTAACTAGTAATTGTAGATTTATCCCCTGCGTATTGGTTGTGGATCTCTATTTAACAATTAATTGTAGATTTATCCCATGTGTATTGGTTGTGGATCTCTATTTAACAATTAACTGTAGATTTGCCACCTGTGTATTGGTTGTGGATCTCTATTTAACTATTAATTGTAGATTTATCACCTGCGTATTGGTTGTGGATCTCTATTTAAAAATTCATTGTAGATTTATCCCCTGTGTATTGGTTGTGGATCTCTGTTTAACAATTAACTGTAGATTTATCCCCTGTGTATTGGTTGAGGATCTCTATTTAACAATTAACTGTAGATTTATCCCCTGTGTATTGGTTGTGGATCTCTATTTAACAATTAACTGTAGATTTATCCCGTGTATTGGTTGTGGATCTCTATTTAACAATTAACTGTAGATTTATCCCCTGTGTATAGGTAGTGGATCTCTATTTAACAATTAACTGTAGATTTACCACCTGTGTATTGGTTGTGGAACTCTATTTAACTATTAACTGTAGATTTATCCTCTATGCATTGGTTGTGGAACTCTATTTAACAATTAACTGTCGATTTATCCCCTGTGTATTGGTTGTGGAACTCTATTTAACAATTAACTGTAGATTTACCACCTGTGTATTGGTTGTGGATCACTATTTAACTATTAATTGTAGATTTATCCCCAGTGTATTGGTTGTGGAACTCTATTTAACTATTAATTGTAGATTTATCCCCAGTGTATTGGTTGTGGAACTCTATTTAACAATTAACTGTAGATGTAACCCCTGTGTATTGGTTGTGGAACTCTATTGAACAATTGACTGTAGATTTACCACCTGTGTATTGGTTGTGGATCTCTATTCAACAATTAATTGTAGATTTATCCCCTGTGTATTGGTTGTGGATCTCTATTTAACAATTAACTGTAGATTTATCCCCTGTGTATAGGTTGTGGATCTCTATTTAACAATTAATTGTAGATTTATCCCCTGTGTATTGGTTGTGGATCTCTATTTAACAATTAACTGTAGTTTCATCCCCTGTGTATTGGTTGTGGATCTCTATATAACAATTAACTGTAGATTTATCCCCTGTGCATTGGTTGTGGATCTCTATTGAGCAATTAATTGTATATTTATCCCCTGTGTATTGGTTGTGGATCTCTATTTAACAATTAACTGTAGATTTATCCCCTGTGTATTGGTTGTGGATCTCTATTTAGCAATTAATTGTAGATTTATCCCCTGTGTATTGGTTGTGGATCTCTATTTAACAATTGATTGTAGAATTATCCCCTGTGTATTGGTTGTGGAACTCTATTTAACAATTAATTGTAGATTTACCACCTGTGTATTGGTTGTGGATCTCTATTTAGCAATTATTTGTAGATTTATCCCCAGTGTATTGGTTGTGGAACGCTATTTAACAATTAACTGTAGATTTATCCCCTGTGTATTGGCTGTGCATCTCTATTTAACAATTAACTGTAGATTTACCACCTGTGTATTGGTTGTGGAACTCTATTTAACAATTAATTGTAGATTTATCCCCTGTGTATTGGTTGTGGATCTCTATTCAACAATTAACTGTAGATTTATCCCCTGTGTATAGGTTGTGGATCTCTATATAACAATTAACTGCAGATTTTCCACCTGTGTATTGGTTGTGGATCTCTATTTAACAATTAACTGTAGATTTATACGTGTGTATTGGTTGTGGATCTCTATTAAGCAATAAATTGTAGATTTATCCCCTGTGTATTGGTTGTGGATCTCTATTTAACAATTAATTGTAGAATTATCCACTGTGTGTTGGTTGTGGAACTCTATTTAACACTTAATTGTAGATTTACCACCTGTGTATTGGTTGTGGATCTCTATTTAGCAATTATTTGTAGATGTATCCCCTGTGTATTGGTTGTGGAACTCTATTTAAAAATTAACTGTAGATTTACCACCTGTGTATTGGTTGTGGCACTCTATTTAGCAATTAATTGTAGATTTATCCCCTGTGTATTGGTTGTGGATCTCTTTTTAACAATTAACTGTAGATTTAACACCTGTCTATTGGTTGTGGTTCTCTATATAACAATTAACTGTAGATTTGCCAAATGTGTATTGGTTGCGGAATTCTATTTAACAATTAACTGTAGATTTATCCCCTGTGTATTGGTTGTGGAACTCCATTTAACAATTAACTGTAGATTTACCACCTGTGTATTGGTTGTGGATCTCTATTTAACAATTAATTGTAGATTTATCCCCAGTGTATTGGTTGTGGATCTCTATTTAACAATTAACTGTAGATTTATCCCCTGTGTATAGGTTGTGGATCTCTATTTAACAATTAACTGTAGATTTACCACCTGTGTATTGGTTGTGGAACTCTATTTAACAATAAATTGCAGATTTATCCCCTGTGTATTGGTTGTGGAACTCTATTTAACAATTAACTGTAGATTTATCCCCTGTGTATCGGTTGTGGAACTCTATTTAACAATTAACTGTAGATTTATGCCCCTGTGTATTGGTTGTGGACCTATATTTAACTATTAATTGTAGATTTATCCCCTGTGCATCGGTTGTGGATCACTATTTAACAATTAACTGCAGATGTACCCCTGTGTATTGCTGGTGGAACTCTATTTAACTATTAATTGTAGATTTATCCCTCTGCGTATTGTTTGTGGAACTCTACTTAACAATTAACTGTAGATTTACCACCTGTGTATTTGTTGTGGAACTCTATTTAACAATTAACTGTAGATTTACCACCTGTGTATTGGTTGTGGAACTCTATTTAGCAATTAATTGTAGATTTATCCCCTGTGTATTGTTTGTGGATCTCTATTTAACAATTAACTGCAGATTTATCCCCTGTGTATTGCTTGTGGTCCTCTATTTAACAATTAACTGTAGATTTATCCCCTGTGTATTGGTTGTGGATCTCTATTTAACAATTAACTGTAGATTTATACCCTGTGTATTGGTTGTGGATCTCTATTTAACAATTAACTGTAGATTTATCCCCTGTGTATTGGTTGTGGATCTCTATTTAACAATTAACTGTAGATTTATCCCCTGTGTATTGGTTGTGGATCTCTATTTAACAATTAACTGTAGATTTATCCCCTGTGTTTTGGTTGTGGATCTCTATTTAACAATTAACTGTAGATTTATCCCCTGTGTATTGGTTGTGGATCTCTATTTAACAATTAACTGTAGATTTACCACATGTGTATTGGTTGTGGATCTCTATTTAACAATTACATGTAGATTTGCCACCTGTGTATTGGTTGTGGAACTCTTTTTAACAATTAACTGTAGATTTAGCCCCTGTGTATTGGTTGTGGAACTTTATTTAACAATTAACTCTAGATTTACCACCTGTGTATTGGTTGTGGAACTCTATTTAACAATTAACTGTAGATTTATCCCCTGTGTATAGGTTGTGGATCTCTATTTAACAATTAACTGTAGATTTACCACCTGTGTATTGGTTGTGGAACTCTATTTAACAATTAGTTGTAGATTTATCCCCTGTGTATTGGTTGTGGATCTCTATTTAACAATTAACTGCAGATTTATCCCCTGTGTATTGGTTGTGGATCTCTATTTAACAATTAACTGTAGATTTATCCCCTGTGTATTGGTTGTGGAACTCTATTTAACAATTAACTGTAGATTTACCAACTGTGTATTGGTTGTGGAACTCTATTTAACAATTGGTTGTAGATTTATCCCCTGTGTATTGGTTGTGGATCTCTATTTAACAATTAACTGCAGATTTATCCCCTGTGTATTGGTTGTGGATCTCTATTTAACAATTAGTTGTAGATTTATCCCCTGTGTATTGGTTGTGGAACTCTATTTAACTATTAATTGTAGATTTATCCCCAGTGTATTGGTTGTGGAACTTTATTTAACAATTAACTGTAGATTTATCCCCCGTGTACTGGTTGTGGAACTGTATTTTAAAATTAACTGTAGATTTACCAACTGTGTATTGGTTGTGGAACTCTATCTAACAATTAATTGTAGATTTATCCCCTGTGTATTGGTTGTGGATCTCTATTTAACTATTATCAGTAGATTTACCACCTGTGTATTGGTTGTGGAACTCTATTTAACAATTAATTGTAGATTTATCCCCTGTGTATTGGTTGTGGATCTCTATTTATCAATTAACTGTAGATTTATCCCCTGTGTATTGGTTGTGGAACTCTATTTAACAATTAACTGTAGATTTACCACCTGTGTTTTGGTTGTGGAAATCTATTTAACAATTAATTGTAGATTTATCCCCTGTGTATTGGTTGTGGATCTCTATATAACAATTAACTGTAGATTTATCCCCTGTGCATTGGTTGTGGATCTCTATTGAGCAATTAATTGTATATTTATCCCCTGTGTATTGGTTGTGGAACTCTATTTAACAATTAACTGTAGATTTATCCCCTGTGTATTGGTTGTGGATCTCTATTTAGCAATTAATTGTAGATTTATCCCCAGTGTATTGGTTGTGGATCTCTATTTAACAATTAACTGTAGATTTATCCCCTGTGTATAGGTTGTGGATCTCTATTTAACAATTAACTGTAGATTTACCACCTGTGTATTGGTTGTGGAACTCTATTTAACAATTAATTGCAGATTTATCCCCTGTGTATTGGTTGTGGTACTCTATTTAACAATTAACTGTAGATTTATCCCCTGTGTATTGGTTGTGGAACTCTATTTAACAATTTATTGTAGATTTATCCCCAGTGTATTGGTTGTGGATCTCTATTTAACAATTTACTGCAGACTTATCCCCTGTGTATTGGTTGTGGATCTCTATTTAACAATTAACTGTAGATTTATGCCCCTGTGTATTGGTTGTGGACCTATATTTAACTATTAATTGTAGATTTATCCCCTATGCATCGGTTGTGGATCACTATTTAACAATTAACTGCAGATGTACCCCTGTGTATTGCTGGTGGAACTCTATTTAACTATTAATTGTAGATTTATCCCTCTGCGTATTGTTTGTGGAACTCTACTTAACAATTAACTGTAGATTTACCACCTGTGTATTGGTTGTGGAACTCTATTTAACAATTAACTGTAGATTTACCACCTGTGTATTGGTTGTGGAACTCTATTTAGCAATTAATTGTAGATTTATCCCCTGTGTATTGTTTGTGGATCTCTATTTAACAATTGACTGCAGATTTCTCCCCTTTGTATTGCTTGTGGTCCTCTATTTAACAATTAACTGTAGATTTATCCCCTGTGTATTGGTTGTGGATCTCTATTTAACAATTAACTGTAGAGTTATACCCTGTGTATTGGTTGTGGATCTCTATTTAACAATTAACTGTAGATTTATCCCCTGTGTATTGGTTGTGGATCTCTATTTAACAATTAACTGTAGATTTATCCCCTGTGTATTGGTTGTGGATCTCTATTTAACAATTAACTGTAGATTTATCCCCTGTGTTTTGGTTGTGGATCTCTATTTAACAATTAACTGTAGATTTATCCCCTGTGTATTGGTTGTGGATCTCTATTTAACAATTAACTGTAGATTTACCACATGTATATTGGTTGTGGATCTCTATTTAACAAGTACATGTAGATTTGCCACCTGTGTATTGGTTGTGGAACTCTTTTTAACAATTAACTGTAGATTTATCCCCTGTGTATTGGTTGTGGAACTTTATTTAACAATTAACTCTAGATTTACCACCTGTGTATTGGTTGTGGATCCCTATTTAACAATTAACTGTAGATTTATCCCCTGTGTATAGGTTGTGGATCTCTATTTAACAATTAACTGTAGATTTACCACCTGTGTATTGGTTGTGGAACTCTATTTAACAATTAGTTGTAGATTTATCCCCTGTGTGTTGGTTGTGGATCTCTATTTAACAATTAACTGCAGATTTATCCCCTGTGTATTGGTTGTGGATCTCTATTTAACAATTAACTGTAGATTTATCCCCTGTGTATTGGTTGTGGAACTCTATTTAACAATTAATTGTAGATTTATCCCCAGTGTATTGGTTGTGGAACTTTATTTAACAATTAACTGTAGATTTATCCCCCGTGTACTGGTTGTAGAACTGTATTTTAAAATTAACTGTAGATTTACCAACTGTGTATTGGTTGTGGAACTCTATCTAACAATTAATTGTAGATTTATCCCCTGTGTATTGGTTGTGGATCTCTATTTAACTATTATCAGTAGATTTACCACCTGTGTATTGGTTCTGGAACTCTATTTAACAATTAATTGTAGATTTATCCCCTGTGTATTGGTTGTGGATCTCTATTTAACAATTAACTGTAGATTTAATCCCTGTGTATAGGTTGTGGAACTCTATTTAACAATTAACTGTAGATTTACCACCTGTGTTTTGGTTGTGGAAATCTATTTAACAATTAATGGTAGATTTATCCCCTGTGTATTGGTTGTGGATCTCTATATAACAATTAACTGTAGATTTATCCCCTGTGCATGGGTTGTGGATCTCTATTGAGCAATTAATTGTATATTTATCCCCTGTGTATTGGTTGTGGAACTCTATTTAACAATTAACTGTAGATTTATCCCCTGTGT
This sequence comes from Heterodontus francisci, assembly GCF_036365525.1. NCBI lineage: Eukaryota > Metazoa > Chordata > Chondrichthyes > Heterodontiformes > Heterodontidae > Heterodontus > Heterodontus francisci. The sequence continues at coordinate 1,139,144 of NW_027140357.1, read as the reverse complement.
ATTGGTTGTGGATCTCTATTTAGCAATTAATTGTAGATTTATCCCCTGTGTATTGGTTGTGGATCTCTATTTAACAATTGATTGTAGAATTATCCCCTGTGTATTGGTTGTGGAACTCTATTTAACAATTAATTGTAGTTTTACCACCTGTGTATTGGTTGTGGATCTCTATTTAGCAATTATTTGTAGATTTATCCCCAGTGTATTGGTTGTGGAACGCTATTTAACAATTAACTGTAGATTTATCCCCTGTGTATTGGCTGTGCATCTCTATTTAACAATTAACTGTAGATTTACCACCTGTGTATTGGTTGTGGAACTCTATTTAACAATTAATTGTAGATTTATCCCCTGTGTATTGGTTGTGGATCTCTATTTAACAATTAACTGTAGATTTATCCCCTGTGGATAGGTTGTGGATCTCTATTTAACAATTAACTGCAGATTTACCACCTGTGTATTGGTTGTGGATCTCTATTTAACAATTAACTGTAGATTTATACCTTGTGTATTGGTTGTGGATCTCTATTAAGCAATTAATTGTAGATTTATCCCCTGTGTATTGGTTGTGGATCTCTATTTAACAATTAATTGTAGATTTATCCACTGTGTGTTGGTTGTGGAACTCTATTTAACAATTAACTGTAGATTTATCCCCTGTGCATTGGTTGTGGATCTCTATTTAACAATTAATTGTAGATTTATCCCTGTGTATTGGTTGTGGATCTCTATTTAACAATTAACTGGAGATTTATCCCCTGTGTATTGGTTGTGGATCTCTATTTAACAATTAACTGTAGATTTAACACCTGTGTATTGGTTGTGGATCTCTATTTAACAATTAATTGTAGATTTATCCCCAGTGTATTGGTTGTGGATCTCTATTTTACAATTAACTGCAGATTTACCACCTGTGTATTGGTTGTGGAACTCTATTTAACAATTAATTGTAGATGTATCCCCTGTGTATTGGTTGTGGAACTCTATTTAAAAATTAACTGTAGATTTACCACCTGTGTATTGGTTGTGGCTCTCTATTTAGCAATTAATTGTAGATTTATCCCCTGTGTATTGGTTGTGGATCTCTTTTTAACAATTAACTGTAGATTTAACACCTGTCTATTGGTTGTGGATCTCTGTTTAACAATTAACTGTAGATTTGCCAAATGTGTATTGGTTGCGGAATTCTATTTAACAATTAACTGTAGATTTATCCCCTGTGTATTGGTTGTGGAACTCTATTTAACAATTAACTGTAGATTTACCACCTGTGTATTGGTTGTGGATCTCTATTTAACAATTAATTGTAGATTTATCCCCAGTGTATTGGTTGTGGATCTCTATTTAACAATTAACTGTAGATTTATCCCCTGTGTATAGGTTGTGGATCTCTATTTAACAATTAACTGTAGATTTACCACCTGTGTATTGGTTGTGGAACTCTATTTAACAATTAATTGCAGATTTATCCCCTGTGTATTGGTTGTGGAACTCTATTTAACAATTAACTGTAGATTTATCCCCTGTGTATAGGTTGTGGAGCTCTATTTAACAATTAATTGTAGATTTATCCCCAGTGTATTGGTTGTGGATCTCTATTTAACAATTCACTGCAGACTTATCCCCTGTGTATTGGTTGTGGATCTCTATTTAACAATTAACTGTAGATTTATGCCCCTGTGTATTGGTTGTGGACCTATATTTAACTATTAATTGTAGATGTATCCCCTGTGCATCGGTTGTGGATCACTATTTAACAATTAACTGCAGATGTACCCCTGTGTATTGCTGGTGGAACTCTATTTAACTATTAATTGTAGATTTATCCCTCTGCGTATTGTTTGTGGAACTCTACTTCACAATTAACTGTAGATTTACCACCTGTGTATTGGTTGTCGAACTCTATTTAACAATTAACTGTAGATTTACCACCTGTGTATTGGTTGTGGTACTCTATTTAGCAATTAATTGTAGATTTATCCCCTATGTATTGTTTGTGGATCTCTATTTAACAATTAACTGCAGATTTATCCCCTGTGTATTGCTTGTGGTCCTCTATTTAACAATTAACTGTAGATTTATCCCCTGTGTATTGGTTGTGGATCTCTATTTAACAATTAACTGTAGATTTATACCCTGTGTATTGGTTGTGGATCTCTATTTAACAATTAACAGTAGATTTATCCCCTGTGTATTGGTTGTGGATCTCTATTTAACAATTAACTGTAGATTTATCCCCTGTGTATTGGTTGTGGATCTCTATTTAACAATTAACTGTAGATTTATCCCCTGTGTTTTGGTTGTGGATCTCTATTTAACAATTAACTGTAGATTTATCCCCTGTGTATTGGTTGTGGATCTCTATTTAACAATTAACTGTAGATTTACCACATCTGTATTCGTTGTGGATCTCTATTTAACAATTACATGTAGATTTGCCACCTGTGTATTGGTTGTGGAATTCTTTTTAACAATTAACTTTAGCTTTATCCCCTGTGTATTGGTTGTGGAACTTTATTTAACAATTAACTCTAGATTTACCACCTGTGTATTGGTTGTGGATCTCTATTTAACAATTAACTGTAGATTTATCCCCTGTGTATAGGTTGTGGATCTCTATTTAACAATTAACTGTAGATTTACCACCTGTGTATTGGTTGTGGAACTCTATTTAACAATTAGTTGTAGATTTATCCCCTGTGTATCGGTTGTGGATCTCTATTTAACAATTAACTGCAGATTTATCCCCTGTGTATTGGTTGTGGATCTCTATTTAACAATTAACTGTAGATTTATCCCCTGTGTATTGGTTGTGAAACTCTATTTAACAATTAACTGTAGATTTACCAACTGTGTATTGGTTGTGGAACTCTATTTAACAATTAGTTGTAGATTTATCCCCTGTGTATTGGTTGTGGATCTCTATTTAACAATTAACTGCAGATTTATCCCCTGTGTATTGGTTGTGGATCTCTATATAACAATTAGTTGTAGATTTATCCCCTGTGTATTGGTTGTGGAACTCTATTTAACTATTAATTGTAGATTTATCCCCAGTGTATTGGTTGTGGAACTTTATTTAACAATTAACTGTAGATTTATCCCCCGTGTACTGGTTGTGGAACTGTATTTTAAAATTAACTGTAGATTTACCAACTGTGTATTGGTTGTGGAACTCTATCTAACAATTAACTGTAGATTTATCCCCTGTGTATTGGTTGTGGATCTCTATTTAACTATTATCAGTAGATTTACCACCTGTGTATTGGTTGCGGAACTCTATTTAACAATTAATTGTAGATTTATCCCCTGTGTATTGGTTGTGGATCTCTATTTAACAATTAACTGTAGATTTATCCCCTGTGTATAGGTTGTGGAACTCTATTTAACAATTAACTGTAGATTTACCACCTGTGTTTTGGTTGTGGAAATCTATTTAACAATTAATTGTAGATTTATCCCCTGTGTATTGGTTGTGGACCTCTATTTAACAATTAACTGCAGATTGATTCCCTGTGTATAGGTTCTGGATCTCTATTTAACAATTAATTGCAGATTTATCCCCTGTGTATTGGTTGTGGATCTCTATTTAACAATTAATTGTAGATTAATCCCTCTGTGTATTGGTTGTGGATCTCTATTTAACAATTAATTGTAGATTTATCCCCTGTATATTGGTTGTGGATCTCTATTTAACAATTAACTGTAGATTTATCCCCTGTGTATTGGTTGTGGATCTCTATTTAACAATTAATTGTGAATTTATCCCTCTGTGTATTGGTTGTGGATCTCTATTTAACAATTAATTGTTGATTTATCCCCTGTGTATTGGTTGTGGATCTCTATTTAACAATTAACTGTAGTTTTACCACCTGTGTAATAGTTGTGGAACTCTATTTAACAATTAATTGTAGATTTATCCCCTGTGTATTGGTTGTGGATCTCCATTTAACAATTAACTGCAGATTTACCACTTGTGTATTGGTTGTGGAACTCTACTTAACAGTTAACTGTAGATTTATCCCCTGTGTATAGGTTGTGGATCTCTATTTAACAATTAATTGAAGTTTTATCCCCTGTGTATTGGTTGTGGATCTCTATTTAACAATTAACTGTAGATTTGCCACCTGTGTATTGGTTGTGGATCTCTATTTAACTATTAATTGTAGATTTACCACCTGTGTATTGGTTGTGGATCTCTATTTAACAATTCATTGTATATTTATCCCCTGTGTATTGGATGTGGATCTCTATTTAACAATGAATTGTAGATTTATCCCTCTGTGTATTGGTTGTGGATCTCTATTTAACAATTAACTGTAGATTTATCCCCATTGTATTGGTTGTGGATCTCTATTTCACAATTAATTGTAGATTTATCCCTCTGTGTATTGGTTGTGGATCTCTATTTAACAATTAACTGTTGATTTACCACCTGTGTATTGGTTGTGGATCTCGAGTTAGCTATTAATTGTAGATTTATCCCCTGCGTATTGGTTGTGGATCTCTATTTAACAATTAATTGTAGATTTATCCCTCTGTGTATTGGTTGTGGATCTCTATTTAACAATTAACTGTAGATTTGCCACCTGTGTATTGGTTGTGGAACTCTATTTAACTATTAATTGTAGATTTATCACCTGCGTATTGGTTGTGGATCTCTATTTAACAATTCATTGTAGATTTATCCCCTGTGTATTGGTTGTGGATCTCTGTTTAACAATTAACTGTAGATTTATCCCCTGTGTATAGGTTGTGGATCTCTGTTTAACAATTAACTGTAGATTTATCCCCTGTGTATTGGTTGAGGATCTCTATTTAACAATTTACTGTAGATTTATCCCCTGTGTATTGGTTGTGGATCTCTATTTAACAATTAACTGTAGATTTATCCCCTGTGTATTGGTTGTGGATCTCTATTTAACAATTAACTGTAGATTTATCCCCTGTGTATAGGTTGTGGATCTCTATTTAACAATTAACTGTAGATTTACCACCTGTGTATTGGTTGTGGAACTCTATTTAACAATTAACTGTAGATTTATCCTCTATGTATTGGTTGTGGAACTCTGTTTAACAATTAACTGTCGATTTATCCCCTGTGTATTGGTTGTGGAACTCTATTTAACAATTACCTTTAGATTTACCACCTGTGTATTGGTTGTGGATCTCTATTTAACAATTAATTGTAGATTTATCCCCTGTGTATTGGCTGTGGAACTCTATTTAACTATTAATTGTAGATTTATCCCCAGTGTATTGGTTGTGGAACTCTATTTAACAATTAACTGTAGATGTATCCCCTGTGTATTGGTTGTGGAACTCTATTTAACAATTGACTGTAGATTTACCACCTGTGTATTGGTTGTGGATCTCTATTCAACAATTAATTGTAGATTTATCCCCTGTGTATTGGTTGTGGATCTCTATTTAACAATTAACTGTAGATTTATCACCTGTGTAGAGGTTGCGGATCTCTATTTAACAATTAATTGTAGATCTATCCCCTGTGTATTGGTTGTGGATCTCTATTTAACAATTAACTGTAGATTTATCACCTGTGTATAGGTTGCGGATCTCTATTTAACAATTAATTGTAGATTTATCCCCTGTGTATTGGTTGTGGATCTCTATTTAACAATTAACTGTAGATTTATCCCCTGAGCATTGGTTGTGGATCTCTATTGAGCAATTAATTGTATATTTATCCCCTGTGTATTGGTTGTGGAACTCTATTTAACAATTAACTGTAGATTTATCCCCTGTGTATTGGTTGTGGATCTCTATTTAGCAATTAATTGTAGATTTATCCCCTGTGTATTGGTTGTGGATCTCTATTTAACAATTGATTGTAGAATTATCCCCTGTGTATTGGTTGTGGAACTCTATTTAGCAATTAATTGTAGATTTACCACCTGTGTATTGGTTGTGGATCTCTGTTTAGCAATTATTTGTAGATTTATCCCCAGTGTATTGGTTGTGGAACGCTATTTAACAATTAACTGTAGATTTAGCCCCTGTGTATTGGCTGTGCATCTCTATTTAACAATTAACTGTAGATTTACCACCTGTGTATTGGTTGTGGAACTCTATTTAACAATTAATTGTAGATTTATCCCCTGTGTATTGGTTGTGGATCTCTATTTAACAATTAACTGTAGATTTATCCCCTGTGTCTAGGTTGCGGATCTCTATTTAACAATTAACTGCAGATTTACCACCTGTGTATTGGTTGTGGATCTCTATTTAACAATTAACTGTAGATTTATACCTTGTTTATTGGTTGTGGATCTCTATTAAGCAATTAATTGTAGATTTATCCCCTGTGTATTGGTTGTAGATCTCTATTTAACAATTAATTGTAGATTTATCCACTGTGTGTTGGTTGTGGAACTCTATTTAACACTTAATTGTAAATTTACCACCTGTGTATTGGTTGTGGATCTCTATTTAGCAATTATTTGTAGATGTATCCCCTGTGTATTGGTTGTGGAACTCTATTTAAAAATTAACTGTAGATTTACCACCTGTGTATTGGTTGTGGCTCTCTATTTAGCAATTAATTGTAGATTTATTCCCTGTGTATTGGTTGTGGATCTCTTTTTAACAATTAATTGTAGATTTATCCACTGTGTATTGGTTGTGGATCTCTATTTAACAATTAATTGTAGATTTATCCCCCGTGTATTGGTTGTGGATCTCTATTTAACAATTAACTGTAGATTTACCACCTGTGTAATAGTTGTGGAACTCTATTTAACAATTAATGGTAGATTTATCCCCTGTGTATTGGTTGTGGATCTCCATTTAACAATTAACTGCAGATTTACCACCTGTGTATTGGTTGTGGAACTCTACGTAACAATTAACTGTAGATTTATCCCCTGTGTATAGGTTGTGGATCTCTATTTAACATTTAATTGTAGATTTATCCCCTGTGTATTGGTTGTGGATCTCTATTTAACAATTAACTGCAGAATTATCCCCAGTGTATTGGTTGTGGATCTCTATTTCACAATTAATTGCAGATTTATCCCTCTGTGTATTGGTTGTGGATCTCTATTTAACAATTAATTGTAGATTAATCCCTCTGTGTATTGGTTGTGGATCTCTATTTAACAATTAATTGTAGATTTATCCCCTGTATATTGGTTGTGGATCTCTATTTAACAATTAACTGTAGATTTATCCCCTGTGTATTGGTTGTGGATCTCTATTTAACAATTAATTGTGAATTTATCCCTCTGTGTATTGGTTGTGGATCTCTATTTAACAATTAATTGTTGATTTATCCCCTGTGTATTGGTTGTGGATCTCTATTTAACAATTAACTGTAGTTTTACCACCTGTGTAATAGTTGTGGAACTCTATTTAACAATTAATTGTAGATTTATCCCCTGTGTATTGGTTGTGGATCTCCATTTAACAATTAACTGCAGATTTACCACTTGTGTATTGGTTGTGGAACTCTACTTAACAGTTAACTGTAGATTTATCCCCTGTGTATAGGTTGTGGATCTCTATTTAACAATTAATTGAAGATTTATCCCCTGTGTATTGGTTGTGGATCTCTATTTAACAATTAACTGTAGATTTGCCACCTGTGTATTGGTTGTGGATCTCTATTTAACTATTAATTGTAGATTTACCACCTGTGTATTGGTTGTGGATCTCTATTTAACAATTCATTGTAGATTTATCCCCTGTGTATTGGTTGTGGAAATCTATTTAACAATTAATTGTAGATTTATCCCCTGTGTATTGGTTGTGGATCTCTATTTAACAATTAACTGCAGATTGATTCCCTGTGTATAGGTTCTGGATCTCTATTTAACAATTAATTGCAGATTTATCCCCTGTGTATTGGTTGTGGATCTCTATTTAACAATTAATTGTAGATTAATCCCTCTGTGTATTGGTTGTGGATCTCTATTTAACAATTAATTGTAGATTTATCCACTGTATATTGGTTGTGGATCTCTATTTAACAATTAACTGTAGATTTATCCCCTGTGTATTGGTTGTGGATCTCTATTTAACAATTAATTGTGAATTTATCCCTCTGTGTATTGGTTGTGGATCTCTATTTAACAATTAATTGTTGATTTATCCCCTGTGTATTGGTTGTGGATATCTATTTAACAATTAACTGTAGATTTACCACCTGTGTAATAGTTGTGGAACTCTATTTAACAATTAATTGTAGATTTATCCCCTGTGTATTGGTTGTGGATCTCCATTTAACAATTAACTGCAGATTTACCACTTGTGTATTGGTTGTGGAACTCTACTTAACAATTAACTGTAGATTTATCCCCTGTGTATAGGTTGTGGATCTCTATTTAACAATTAATTGTAGATTTATCCCCTGTGTATTGGATGTGGATCTCTATTTAACAATGAATTGTAGATTTATCCCTCTGTGTATTGGTTGTGGATCTCTATTTAACAATTAACTGTAGATTTATCCCCATTGTATTGGTTGTGGATCTCTATTTCACAATTAATTGTAGATTTATCCCTCTGTGTATTGGTTGTGGATCTCTATTTAACAATTAACTGTTGATTTACCACCTGTGTATTGGTTGTGGATCTCGAGTTAGCTATTAATTGTAGATTTATCCCCTGCGTATTGGTTGTGGATCTCTATTTAACAATTAATTGTAGATTTATCCCTCTGTGTATTGGTTGTGGATCTCTATTTAACAATTAACTGTAGATTTGCCACCTGTGTATTGGTTGTGGAACTCTATTTAACTATTAATTGTAGATTTATCACCTGCGTATTGGTTGTGGATCTCTATTTAACAATTCATTGTAGATTTATCCCCTGTGTATAGGTTGTGGATCTCTGTTTAACAATTAACTGTAGATTTATCCCCTGTGTATTGGTTGAGGATCTCTATTTAACAATTTACTGTAGATTTATCCCCTGTGTATTGGTTGTGGATCTCTATTTAACAATTAACTGTAGATTTATCCCCTGTGTATTGGTTGTGGATCTCTATTTAACAATTAACTGTAGATTTATCCCCTGTTTATAGGTTGTGGATCTCTATTTAACAATTAACTGTAGATTTACCACCTGTGTATTGGTTGTGGAACTCTATTTAACAATTAACTGTAGATTTATCCTCTATGTATTGGTTGTGGAACTCTATTTAACAATTAACTGTCGATTTATCCCCTGTGTATTGGTTGTGGAACTCTATTTAACAATTAACTTTAGATTTACCACCTGTGTATTGGTTGTGGATCTCTATTTAACAATTAATTGTAGATTTATCCCCTGTGTATTGGCTGTGGAACTCTATTTAACTATTAATTGTAGATTTATCCCCAGTGTATTGGTTGTGGAACTCTATTTAACAATTAACTGTAGATGTATCCCCTGTGTATTGGTTGTGGAACTCTATTTAACAATTGACTGTAGATTTACCACCTGTGTATTGGTTGTGGATCTCTATTCAACAATTAATTGTAGATTTATCCCCTGTGTATTGGTTGTGGATCTCTATTTAACAATTAACTGTAGATTTATCACCTGTGTAGAGGTTGCGGATCTCTATTTAACAATTAATTGTAGATCTATCCCCTGTGTATTGGTTGTGGATCTCTATTTAACAGTTAACTGTAGATTTATCACCTGTGTATAGGTTGCGGATCTCTATTTAACAATTAATTGTAGATTTATCCCCTGTGTATTGGTTGTGGATCTCTATTTAACAATTAACTGTAGATTTATCCCCTGAGCATTGGTTGTGGATCTCTATTGAGCAATTAATTGTATATTTATCCCCTGTGTATTGGTTGTGGAACTCTATTTAACAATTAACTGTAGATTTATCCCCTGTGTATTGGTTGTGGATCTCTATTTAGCAATTAATTGTAGATTTATCCCCTGTGTATTGGTTGTGGATCTCTATTTAACAATTGATTGTAGAATTATCCCCTGTGTATTGGTTGTGGAACTCTATTTAACAATTAATTGTAGATTTACCACCTGTGTATTGGTTGTGGATCTCTATTTAGCAATTATTTGTAGATTTATCCCCAGTGTATTGGTTGTGGAACGCTATTTAACAATTAACTGTAGATTTAGCCCCTGTGTATTGGCTGTGCATCTCTATTTAACAATTAACTGTAGATTTACCACCTGTGTATTGGTTGTGGAACTCTATTTAACAATTAATTGTAGATTTATCCCCTGTGTATTGGTTGTGGATCTCTATTTAACAATTAACTGTAGATTTATCCCCTGTGTCTAGGTTGCGGATCTCTATTTAACAATTAACTGCAGATTTACCACCTGTGTATTGGTTGTGGATCTCTATTTAACAATTAACTGTAGATTTATACCTTGTTTATTGGTTGTGGATCTCTATTAAGCAATTAATTGTAGATTTATCCCCTGTGTATTGGTTGTAGATCTCTATTTAACAATTAATTGTAGATTTATCCACTGTGTGTTGGTTGTGGAACTCTATTTAACACTTAATTGTAAATTTACCACCTGTGTATTGGTTGTGGATCTCTATTTAGCAATTATTTGTAGATGTATCCCCTGTGTATTGGTTGTGGAACTCTATTTAAAAATTAACTGTAGATTTACCACCTGTGTATTGGTTGTGGCTCTCTATTTAGCAATTAATTGTAGATTTATTCCCTGTGTATTGCTTGTGGATCTCTTTTTAACAATTAATTGTAGATTTATCCACTGTGTATTGGTTGTGGATCTCTATTTAACAATTAATTGTAGATTTATCCCCCGTGTATTGGTTGTGGATCTCTATTTAACAATTAACTGTAGATTTACCACCTGTGTAATAGTTGTGGAACTCTATTTAACAATTAATGGTAGATTTATCCCCTGTGTATTGGTTGTGGATCTCCATTTAACAATTAACTGCAGATTTACCACCTGTGTATTGGTTGTGGAACTCTACGTAACAATTAACTGTAGATTTATCCCCTGTGTATAGGTTGTGGATCTCTATTTAACATTTAATTGTAGATTTATCCCCTGTGTATTGGTTGTGGATCTCTATTTAACAATTAACTGCAGAATTATCCCCAGTGTATTGGTTGTGGATCTCTATTTCACAATTAATTGCAGATTTATCCCTCTGTGTATTGGTTGTGGATCTCTATTTAACAATTAATTGTAGATTAATCCCTCTGTGTATTGGTTGTGGATCTCTATTTAACAATTAATTGTAGATTTATCCCCTGTATATTGGTTGTGGATCTCTATTTAACAATTAACTGTAGATTTATCCCCTGTGTATTGGTTGTGGATCTCTATTTAACAATTAATTGTGAATTTATCCCTCTGTGTATTGGTTGTGGATCTCTATTTAACAATTAATTGTTGATTTATCCCCTGTGTATTGGTTGTGGATCTCTATTTAACAATTAACTGTAGTTTTACCACCTGTGTAATAGTTGTGGAACTCTATTTAACAATTAATTGTAGATTTATCCCCTGTGTATTGGTTGTGGATCTCCATTTAACAATTAACTGCAGATTTACCACTTGTGTATTGGTTGTGGAACTCTACTTAACAGTTAACTGTAGATTTATCCCCTGTGTATAGGTTGTGGATCTCTATTTAACAATTAATTGAAGATTTATCCCCTGTGTATTGGTTGTGGATCTCTATTTAACAATTAACTGTAGATTTGCCACCTGTGTATTGGTTGTGGATCTCTATTTAACTATTAATTGTAGATTTACCACCTGTGTATTGGTTGTGGATCTCTATTTAACAATTCATTGTAGATTTATCCCCTGTGTATTGGTTGTGGAAATCTATTTAACAATTAATTGTAGATTTATCCCCTGTGTATTGGTTGTGGATCTCTATTTAACAATTAACTGCAGATTGATTCCCTGTGTATAGGTTCTGGATCTCTATTTAACAATTAATTGCAGATTTATCCCCTGTGTATTGGTTGTGGATCTCTATTTAACAATTAATTGTAGATTAATCCCTCTGTGTATTGGTTGTGGATCTCTATTTAACAATTAATTGTAGATTTATCCACTGTATATTGGTTGTGGATCTCTATTTAACAATTAACTGTAGATTTATCCCCTGTGTATTGGTTGTGGATCTCTATTTAACAATTAATTGTGAATTTATCCCTCTGTGTATTGGTTGTGGATCTCTATTTAACAATTAATTGTTGATTTATCCCCTGTGTATTGGTTGTGGATATCTATTTAACAATTAACTGTAGATTTATCCCCTGTGTATAAGTTGTGGATCTCTGTTTAACAATTAACTGTAGATTTATCCCCTGTGTATTGGTTGAGGATCTCTATTTAACAATTAACTGTAGATTTATCCCCTGTGTATTGGTTGTGGATCTCTATTTAACAATTAACTGTAGATTTATCCCCTGTGTATTGGTTGTGGATCTCTATTTAACAATTAACTGTAGATGTATCCCCTGTGTATTGGTTGTGGATCTCTATTTAACAATTAACTGTAGATTTATCCCCTGTGTGCAAGTTGTGGATCTCTATTTAACAATTAACTGTAGATTTACCACCTGTGTATTGGTTGTGGATCTCTATTTAACAGTTAACTGTAGATTTGCCACCTGTGTATTGGTTGTGGAACTCTATTTAACAATTAACTGTAGATTTATCCCCTGTGTATTGTTTGTGGAACTCTATTTAACAATTAACTGTAGATTTATCCCCTGTGTATTGGTTGTGGATCTCTATTTAACAATTAATTGTAGATTTATCCCCAGTGTATTGGTTGTGGATCTCTATTTAATAATTAACTGTAGATTTATCCTCTATGTATTGGTTGTGGAACTCTATTTAACAATTAACTGTCGATTTATCCCCTGTGTATTGGTTTTGGAACTCTATTTAACAACTAACTGTAGATTTACCACCTGTGTATTGGTTGTGGATCTCTATTTAACAATTAATTGTAGATTTATCCCCTGTGTATTGGTTGTGGAACTCTATTTAACTATTAATTGTAGATTTATCCCCAGTGTATTGGTTGTGGAACTCTACTTAACAATTAACTGTAGATCTATCCCCTGTGTATTAGTTGTGGAACTCTATTTAACAATTGACTGTAGATTTACCACCTGTGTATTGGTTGTGGATCTCTATTTAACAATTAATTGTAGATTTATCCCCTGTGTATTGGTTGTGGATCTCTATTTAACAATTAACTGTAGATTTAACCCCTGTGTATAGGTTGTGGATCTCTATTTAACAATTAATTGTAGATTTATCCCCTGTGTATTGGTTGTGGATCTCTATTTAACAATTAACTGTAGATTTATCCTCTGTGTATTGGTTGTGGATCTCTATATAACAATTAACTGTAGATTTATGCCCTGTGTATTGGTTGTGGATCTCTATTTAGCAATTAATTGTATATTTATCCCCTGTGTATTGGTTGTGGAACTCTATTTAACAATTAACTGTAGATTTATCCCCTGTGTATTGGTTGTGGATCTCTATTTAGCAATTAATTGTAGATTTATCCCCTGTGTATTGGTTGTGGATCTCTATTTAACAATTGATTGTAGATTTATCCCCTGTGTATTGGTTGTGGAACTCTATTTAACCATTAATTGTAGATTTACCACCTGCGTATTGGTTGTGGATCTCTATTTAACAATTAATTGTAGATTTATCCAATGTGTATTGGTTGTGGATCTCTATTTAACAATTAATTGTAGATTTATCCCCTGTGTATAAGTTGTGGATCTCTGTTTAACAATTAACTGTAGATTTATCCCCTGTGTATTGGTTGAGGATCTCTATTTAACAATTAACTGTAGATTTATCCCCTGTGTATTGGTTGTGGATCTCTATTTAACAATTAACTGTAGATTTATCCCCTGTGTATTGGTTGTGGATCTCTATTTAACAATTAACTGTAGATGTATCCCCTGTGTATTGGTTGTGGATCTCTATTTAACAATTAACTGTAGATTTATCCCCTGTGTGCAAGTTGTGGATCTCTATTTAACAATTAACTGTAGATTTACCACCTGTGTATTGGTTGTGGATCTCTATTTAACAATTAACTGTAGATTTGCCACCTGTGTATTGGTTGTGGAACTCTATTTAACAATTAACTGTAGATTTATCCCCTGTGTATTGTTTGTGGAACTCTATTTAACAATTAACTGTAGATTTATCCCCTGTGTATTGGTTGTGGATCTCTATTTAACAATTAATTGTAGATTTATCCCCAGTGTATTGGTTGTGGATCTCTATTTAATAATTAACTGTAGATTTATCCTCTATGTATTGGTTGTGGAACTCTATTTAACAATTAACTGTCGATTTATCCCCTGTGTATTGGTTTTGGAACTCTATTTAACAACTAACTGTAGATTTACCACCTGTGTATTGGTTGTGGATCTCTATTTAACAATTAATTGTAGATTTATCCCCTGTGTATTGGTTGTGGAACTCTATTTAACTATTAATTGTAGATTTATCCCCAGTGTATTGGTTGTGGAACTCTACTTAACAATTAACTGTAGATCTATCCCCTGTGTATTAGTTGTGGAACTCTATTTAACAATTGACTGTAGATTTACCACCTGTGTATTGGTTGTGGATCTCTATTTAACAATTAATTGTAGATTTATCCCCTGTGTATTGGTTGTGGATCTCTATTTAACAATTAACTGTAGATTTAACCCCTGTGTATAGGTTGTGGATCTCTATTTAACAATTAATTGTAGATTTATCCCCTGTGTATTGGTTGTGGATCTCTATTTAACAATTAACTGTAGATTTATCCTCTGTGTATTGGTTGTGGATCTCTATATAACAATTAACTGTAGATTTATGCCCTGTGTATTGGTTGTGGATCTCTATTTAGCAATTAATTGTATATTTATCCCCTGTGTATTGGTTGTGGAACTCTATTTAACAATTAACTGTAGATTTATCCCCTGTGTATTGGTTGTGGATCTCTATTTAACAATTGATTGTAGATTTATCCCCTGTGTATTGGTTGTGGAACTCTATTTAACCATTAATTGTAGATTTACCACCTGTGTATTGGTTGTGGATCTCCATTTAGCCATTATTTGTAGATTTATCCCCTGTGTATTGGTTGTGGAACTCTATTTAACAATTAACTGTCGATCTATCCCCTGTGTATTGGTTGTGGAACTCTATTTAACAATTGACTGTAGATTTACCACCTGTGTATTGGTTGTGGATCTCTATTTAACAATTCATTGTAGATTTATCCCCTGTGTATTGGTTGTGGATCTCTATTTAACAATTAACTGTAGATTTATCCCCTGTGTATAGGTTGTGGATCTCTATTTAACAATTAATTGTAGATTTATCCCCTGTGTATTGGTTGTGGATCTCTATTTCACAATTAACTGTAGATTTATCCCCTGTGTATTGGTTGTGGACCTCTATATAACAATTAACTGTAGATTTATCCCCTGTGTATTGGTTGTGGATCTCTATTTAGCAATTAATTGTATATTTATCCCCTGTGTATTGGTTGTGGAACTCTATTTAACAATTAACTGTAGATTTATCCCCAGTGTCTTGGTTGTGGATCTCTATTGAGCAATTAATTGTAAATTTATCCCCTGTGTATTGGTTGTGGATCTCTATTTAACAATCAACTGTAGATTTACAACCTGTGTATTGGTTGTGGATCACTATTTAACAATTAATTGTGAATTTACCCCCTGTGTATTGGTTGTGGAATTCTATTTAACAAATAATTGAAGATTTATCCCCTGTGTATTGGTTGTGGATCTCTATTTAACAATTAACTGTAGATTTACCACCTGTGTAATAGTTGTGGAACTCTATTTAACAATTAATTGTAGATTTATCCCCTGTGTATTGGTTGTGGATCTCCATTTAACAATTAACTGCAGATTTACCACCTGTGTATTGGTTGTGGAACTCTACTTAACAATTAACTGTACATTTATCCCCTGTGTATAGGTTGTGGATCTCTATTTAACAATTAATTGTGATTTATCCCCTGTGTATTGGTTGTGGATCTCTATTTAACAATTAACTGTAGATTTCTCCCAAGTGTATTGGTTGTGGATCTCTATTTCACAATTAATTGTAGATTTATCCCTCTGTGTATTGGTTGTGGATCTCTATTTAACAATTAACTGTAGATTTACCACCTGTGTATTGGTTGTGGATCTCGATTTAAATATTAATTGTAGATTTATCCCCTGCGTATTGGTTATGGATCTCTATTTAACAATTAATTGTAGATTTATCCCTCTGTGTATTGGTTGTGGATCTCTATTTAACAATTAACTGAAGATTTGCCACCTGTGTATTGGTTGTGGATCTCTATTTAACTATTAATTGTATATTTATCACCTGCGTATTGGTTGTGGATCTCTATTTAACAATTAATTGTAGATTTATCCCCTGTGTATTGGTTGTGGATCTCTATTTACCAATTAATTGTAGATATATCCCCTGTGTATAGGTTGTGGATCTCTGTTTAACAATTAACTGTAGATTTATCCCTTGTGCATTGGTTGAGGATCTCTATTTAACAATTAACTGTAGTTTTATCCCCTGTGTATTGGTTGTGGATCTCTATTTAACAATTAACTGTAGATTTATCCCCTGTGTATTGGTTGTGGATCTCCATTTAACAATTAACTGTAGATTTATCCCCTGTGTATTGGTTGTGGATCTCTATTTAACAATTAACTGTAGATTTACGACCTGTGTATTGGTTGTGGATCTCTATTTAACAATTAACTGTAGATTTACTACCTGTGTATTGGTTGTGGAACTCTATTTAACAATTAACTGTAGATTTATCCCCTGTGTATTGGTTGTGGAACTCTATTTAACAATTAACTGTAGATTTATCCCCTGTGTATTGGTTGTGGATCTCTATTTAACAATTAATTGTAGATTTATCCCCAGTGTATTGGTTGTGGATCTCTATTTAACAATTAACTGTAGATTTATCCCCTGTGTATTGGTTGTGGATCTCTATTTAACAATTAACTGCAGATTTATCCCCTGTGTATTGGTTGTGGATCTCTATTTAACAATTAACTGTAGATTTATCCTCTATGTATTGGTTGTGGAACTCTATTTAACAATTAACTGTCGATTTATCCCCTGTGTATTGGTTTTGGAACTCTATTTAACAATTAACTGTAGATTTACCACCTGCGTATTGGTTTTGGATCTCTATTTAACAATTAATTGTAGATTTATCCCCTGTGTATTTGTTGTGGAACTCTATTTAACTATTAATTGTAGACTTATCCCCAGTGTATTGGTTGTGGAACTCTATTTAACAATTAACTGTAGATCTATCCCCTGTGTATTGGTTGTGGAACTCTATTTAACAATTGACTGTAGATTTACCACCTGTGTATTGGTTGTGGATCTCTATTTAACAATTAAATGTAGATTTATCCCCTGTGTATTGGTTGTGGATCTCTATTTAACAATTAACTGTAAATTTATCCCCTGTGTATAAGTTGTGGATCACTATTTAACAATTAATTGTAGATTTATCCCCTGTGTATTGGTTGTGGATCTCTATTTAACAATTAACTGTAGATTTATCCCCTGTGTATTGGTTGTGGATCTCTATATAACAATTAACTGTAGATTTATCCCCTGTGTATTGGTTGTGGATCTCTATTTAGCAATTAATTGTATATTTATCCCCTGTGTATTGGTTGTGGAACTCTATTTAACAATTAACTGCAGATTTATCCCCTGTGTATTGGTTGTGGATCTCTATTTAGCAATTAATTGTAGATTTATCCCCTGTGTATTGGTTGTGGATCTCTATTTAACAATTGATTGTAGATTTATCCCCTGTGTATTGGTTGTGGAACTCTATTTAACAATTAATTGTTGATTTACCACCTGTGTATTGGTTGTGGATCTCTATTTAGCCATTATTTGTAGATTTATCCCCTGTGTATTGGTTGAGGAACTCTATTTAACAATTGACTGTAGATTTACCACCTGTTTATTGGTTGTGGATCTCTATTTTAACAATTAATTGTAGATTTATCCCCTGTGTATTGGTTGTGGATCTCTATTTAACAATTAACTGTAGATTTATCCCCTGTGTATAGGTTGTGGATCTCTATTTAACAATTAATTGCTGATTTATCCAATGTGTATTGGTTGTGGATCTCTATTTAACAATTAACTGTAGATTTACCACCTGTGTATTGGTTGTGGATCTCTATGTAACAATTAACTGTAGATTTACCACCTGTTTATTGGTTGTGGATCTCTATTTTAACAATTAATTGTAGATTTATCCCCTGTGTATTGGTTGTGGATCTCTATTTAACAATTAACTGTAGATTTATCCCCTGTGTATTGGTTGTGGATCTCTATTTAACAATTGATTGTAGATTTATCCCCTGTGTATTGGTTGTGGAACTCTATTTAACAATTGATTGTATGTTTACCACCTGTGTATTGGTTGTGGATCTCTATTTAGTCATTATTTGTAGATTTAGCCCCTGTGTATTGGTTGTGGAACTCTATTTAACAATTAACTGTAGATCTATCCCCTGTGTATTGGTTGTGGAATTCTATTTAACAATTGACTGTAGATTTACCACCTGTGTATTGGTTGTGGATCTCTATATAACAATTAATTGTAGATTTATCCCCTGTGTATTGGTTGTGGATCTCTATTTAACAATTAACTGTAGATTTATCCCCTGTGTATAGGTTGTGGATCTCTATTTAACAATTAATTGTAGATTTATCCCGTGTATTGGTTGTGGATCTCTATTTAACAATTAACTGTCGATTTATCCCCCTGTGTATTGGTTGTGGATCTCTATATAACAATTAACTGTCGATTTATCCCCTGTGTATTGGTTGTGGATCTCTATTTAGCAATTAATTGTATATTTATCCCCTGTGTATTGGTTGTGGAACTCTATTTAACAATTAACTGTAGATCTATCCCCTGTGTATTGGTTGTGGAACTCTATTTAACAATTGACTGTAGCTTTACCACCTGTGTATTGGTTGTTGATCTCTATTTAACAATTAATTGTAGATTTATCCCTTGTGTATTGGTTGTGGATATCTATTTAACAATTAACTGTAGATTTGTCCCCTCTGTATAGGTTGTGGATCTCTATTTAACAATTAATTGTAGATTTATCCCCTGTGTATTGGTTGTGGATCTCTATATAACAATTAACTGTAGATTTATCCCCTGTGTATTGGTTGCGGATCTCTATATAACAATTAACTGTAGATTTATCCCCTGTGTATTGGTTGTGGATCTCTATTTAGCAATTAATTGTATATTAATCCCCTGTGTATTGGTTGTGGAACTCTATTTAACAATTAACTGTAGATTTATCCCCTGTGTATTGATTGTGGATCTCTATTCAGCAATTAATTGTAGATTTATCCCCTGTGTATTGGTTGTGGATCTCTATTTAACAATTAATTGTAGATTTATCCCCTGTGTATTGGTTGTGGAACTCTATTTAACAATTAATTGTAGATTTACCACCTGTGTATTGGTTGTGGATCTCTATTTAGCCATTATTTGTAGATTTAGCCCCTGTGTATTGGTTGTGGAACTCTATTTAACGATTAACTGCAGCTTTACCACCTGTGTATTCGTTGTGGAACGCTATTTAACAATTAACTGTAGATTTATCCCCTGTGTATTGGTTGTGGAACTCTATTTAACAATTAGTTGCAGATTTATCCCCTGTGTATTGGTTGTGGATCTCTATTTAACAATTAACTGTAGATTTATCCCCTGTGTATAGGTTGTGGATCACTATTTAACAATTAACAGCAGATTTACCACCTGTGTATTGGTTGTGGAACTCTATTTAACAGTTGATTGTAGATTTATCCCCTGTGTATTGGTTGTGGATCTCTATTTAACAATTAACTGTAGATTTTCTCCCCTGTGTATTGGTTGTGGATCTCTATTTAGCAATTAATTGTAGATTTATCCCCTGTGTATTGGTTGTGGAACTCTATTTAACAATTAGTTGCAGATTTATCCCCTGTGTATTGGTTGTGGATCTCTATTTAACAATTAACTGTAGATTTATCCCCTGTGTATAGGTTGTGGATCACTATTTAACAATTAACAGCAGATTTACCACCTGTGTATTGGTTGTGGAACTCTATTTAACAGTTGATTGTAGATTTATCCCCTGTGTATTGGTTGTGGATCTCTATTTAACAATTAACTGTAGATTTTTCCCCTGTGTATTGGTTGTGGATCTCTATTTAGCAATTAATTGTCGATTTATCCCCTGTGTATTGGTTGTGGAACTCTATTTAACACTTAATTGTAGATTTATCCACTGTGTATTGGTTGTGGAACTCTATTTAACACTTAATTGTAGATTTACCACCTGTGTATTGGTTGTGGATCTCTATTTAGCAATTAATTGTAGGTTTATCCCCTGTGTATTGGTTGTGGATCTCTATTTAACAATTAATTGTAGATTTATCCACTGTGTATTGGTTGTGGAACTCTATTTAACAATTAATTGTAGATTTACCACCTGTGTATTGGTTGTGGATCTCTATTTAGCCATTATTTGTAGATTTAGCCCCTGTGTATTGGTTGTGGAACTCTATTTAACGATTAACTGCAGCTTTACCACCTGTGTATTCGTTGTGGAACGCTATTTAACAATTAACTGTAGATTTATCCCCTGTGTATTGGTTGTGGAACTCTATTTAACAATTAGTTGCAGATTTATCCCCTGTGTATTGGTTGTGGATCTCTATTTAACAATTAACTGTAGATTTATCCCCTGTGTATAGGTTGTGGATCACTATTTAACAATTAACAGCAGATTTACCACCTGTGTATTGGTTGTGGAACTCTATTTAACAGTTGATTGTAGATTTATCCCCTGTGTATTGGTTGTGGATCTCTATTTAACAATTAACTGTAGATTTTCTCCCCTGTGTATTGGTTGTGGATCTCTATTTAGCAATTAATTGTCGATTTATCCCCTGTGTATTTGTTGTGGATCTCTATTTAACAATTAATTGTAGATTTATCCACTGTGTATTGGTTGTGGAACTCTATTTAACACTTAATTGTAGATTTACCACCTGTGTATTTGTTGTGGATCTCTATTTAGCAATTAATTGTAGATTTATCCCCTGTGTATTGGTTGTGGATCTCTATTTAACAATTAATTGTAGATTTATCCACTGTGTATTGGTTGTGGAACTCTATTTAACACTTAATTGTAGATTTACCACCTGTGTGTTGGTTGTGGATCTCTATTTAACAATTAATTGTAGATTTATCCACTGTGTATTGGTTGTGGAACTCTATTTAACACTTAATTGTAGATTTACCACCTGTGTATTGGTTGTGGATCTCTATTTAGCAATTAATTGTAGATTTATCCCCTGTGTATTGGTTGTGGATCTCTATTTAACAATTAATTGTAGATTTATCCACTGTGTATTGGTTGTGGAACTCTATTTAAAAATTAACTGCAGATTTACCACCTGTGTATTGGTTGTGGATCTCTATTTAGCAATTATTTGTAGATGTGTCCCCTGTGTATTGGTTGTGGAACTCTATTTAAAAATTAACTGCAGATTCAACACCTGTGTATTGGTTGTGGCTCTCTATTTAGCAATTAATTGTAGATTTATCCCCTGTGTATTGGTTGTGGATCTCTATTTAACGATTAATTGTAGATTTATCCACTGTGTATTGGTTGTGGAACATTATTTAACAATTAATTGTAGATTTACAACCTGTGTATTGGTTGTGGATCTCTATTTAGCAATTAATTGTAGATTTACCACCTGTGTATTGGTTGTGGAACTCTATTTAACAATTAATTGTAGATTTATCCCCTGTGTATTGGTTGTGGATCTCTATTTAACAATTGCCTGTAGATTTATCCCCTGTGTATAGGTTGTGGATCTCTATTTTACAATTAACTGTAGATTTACCACCTGTGTATTGGTTGTGCAACTCTATTTAACAATTGATTGTAGATTTATCCCCTGTGTATTGGTTGTGGATCTCTATTTAACAATTAACTGTAGATTTATCCCCTGTGTATTGGTTGTGGATCTCTATTTAACAATTAACTGTAGATTTACCACCTGTGTATTGGTTGTGGAACTCTATTTATCAATTAATTGTAGATTTATCCCCTGTGTATTGGTTTTGGAGCTCTATTTAACAATTAACTGCAGATTTATCCCCTGTGTATTGGTTGTGGATCTCTATTTAACAATTAACTGCAGATTTACCCCTGAGTAGTGGTTGTGGATCTCTATTTAGCAATTAACTGCAGATTTATCCTCTATGTATTGGTTGTGGAACTCTATTTAACAATTAACCGTCGAATTATCCACTGTGTATCGGTTGTGGGACTCTATTTAACAATTAACTGTAGATTTACCACCTTTGTATTGGTTGTGGATCTCTATTTAACAATTAATTGTAGATTTATCCCCTGTGTATTGGTTGTGGAACTCTATTTAACTATTAATTGTAGATGTATCCCCAGTGTATTGGTTGTGGAACTCTATTTAACTATTAATTGTAGATGTATCCCCAGTGTATTGGTTGTGGAACTCTATTTAACAATTAACTGTAGATCTATCCCCTGTGTATTGGTTGTGGAACTCTATTTAACAATTGACTGCAGATTTACCACCTGTGTATTGGTTGTGGATCTCTATTTAACAATTAATTGTAGATTTATCCCCTGTATATTGGTTGTGGATCTCTATTTAACAATTAACTGTAGATTTATCCCCTGTGTATAGGTTGTGGATCTCTATTTAACAATTAATTGTAGATTTATCCCCTGTGTATTGGTTGTGGATCTCTATTTAACAATTAATTGTCGATTTATCCCCTGTGTATTGGTTGTGGATCTCTATTTAACAATTGACTGTAGATTTACCACCTGTGTATTGGTTGTGGATCTCTATTTAACAATTAATTGTAGATTTATCCCCTGTGTATTGGTTGTGGATCTCTATTTAACAATTAACTGTAAATTTATCCCCTGTGTATAGGTTGTGGATCACTATTTAACAATTAATTGTAGATTTATCCCCTGTGTATTGGTTGTGGATCTCTATTTAACAATTAACTGTAGATTTATCCCCTGTGTATTGGTTGTGGATCTCTATTTAGCAATTAATTGTATATTTATCCCCTGTGTATTGGTTGTGGAACTCTATTTAACAATTAACTGTAGATTTATCCCCTGTGTATTGGTTGTGGATCTCTATTTAGCAATTAATTGTAGATTTATCCCCTGTGTATTGGTTGTGGATCTCTATTTAACAATTGATTGTAGATTTATCCCCTGTGTATTGGTTGTGGAACTCTATTTAACAATTAACTGTAGATTTACCACCTGTGTATTGGTTGTGGAACTCTATTTATCAATTAATTGTAGATTTATCCCCTGTGTATTGGTTTTGGAGCTCTATTTAACAATTAACTGCAGATTTATCCCCTGTGTATTGGTTGTGGATCTCTATTTAACAATTAACTGCAGATTTACCCCTGTGTAGTGGTTGTGGATCTCTATTTAACAATTAACTGCAGATTTACCCCTGTGTAGTGGTTGTGGAACTCTATTTAACAATTAACCGTCGAATTATCCCCTGTGTATCGGTTGTGGGACTCTATTTAACAATTAACTGTAGATTTACCACCTTTGTATTGGTTGTGGATCTCTATTTAACAATTAATTGTAGATGTATCCCCTGTGTATTGGTTGTGGAACTCTATTTAACTATTAATTGTAGATTTATCCCCAGTGTATTGGTTGTGGAACTCTATTTAACTATTAATTGTAGATGTATCCCCAGTGTATTGGTTGTGGAACTCTGTTTAACAATTAACTGTAGATCTATCCCCTGTGTATTGGTTGTGGAACTCTATTTAACAATTGACTGCAGATTTATCCCCTGTGTATTGGTTGTGGATCTCTATTTAACAATTAATTGTAGATTTATCCCCTGTGTATTGGTTGTGGATCTCTATTTAACTATTAACTGTAGATTTATCCCCAGTGTATTGGTTGTGGAACTCTATTTAACTATTAATTGTAGATGTATCCCCAGTGTATTGGTTGTGGAACTCTATTTAACTATTAACTGTAGATTTATCCCCAGTGTATTGGTTGTGGAACTCTATTTAACTATTAATTGTAGATGTATCCCCAGTGTATTGGTTGTGGAACTCTATTTAACAATTGACTGCAGATTTACCACCTGTGTATTGGTTGTGGATCTCTATTTAACAATTAATTGTAGATTTATCCCCTGTATATTGGTTGTGGATCTCTATTTAACAATTAACTGTAGATTTATCCCCTGTGTATAGGTTGTGGATTTCTATTTAACAATTAATTGTAGATTTATCCCCTGTGTATTGGTTGTGGATCTCTATTTAACAATTAATTGTCGATTTATCCCCTGTGTATTGGTTGTGGATCTCTATTTAACAATTGACTGTAGATTTACCACCTGTGTATTGGTTGTGGATCTCTATTTAACAATTAATTGTAGATTTATCCCCTGTGTATTGGTTGTGGAACTCTATTTAACAATTAACTGTAAATTTATCCCCTGTGTATAGGTTGTGGATCACTATTTAACAATTAATTGTAGATTTATCCCCTGTGTATTGGTTGTGGATCTCTATTTAACAATTAACTGTAGATTTATCCCCTGTGTATTGGTTGTGGATCTCTATTTAGCAATTAATTGTATATTTATCCCCTGTGTATTGGTTGTGGAACTCTATTTAACAATTAACTGTAGATTTATCCCCTGTGTATTGGTTGTGGATCTCTATTTAGCAATTAATTGTAGATTTATCACCTGTGTATTGGTTGTGGATCTCTATTTAACAATTGATTGTAGATTTATCCCCTGTGTATTGGTTGTGGAACTCTATTTAACAATTAATTGTAGATTTATCCCCTGTGTATTGGTTGTGGAACTCTATTTAACAATTGACTGTAGATTTACCACCTGTGTATTGGTTGTGGATCTCTATTTTAACAATTAATTGTTGATTTATCCCCTGTGTATTGGTTGTGGATCTCTATTTAACAATTAACTGTAGATTTATCCCCTGTGCATAGGTTGAGGATCTCTATTTCACAATTAATTGCTGATTTATCCCCTGTGTATTGGTTGTGGATCTCTATTTAACAATTAATTGTAGATTTATCCCCTGTGTATTGGTTGTGGATCTCTATGTAACAATTAACTGTAGATTTATCCCCTGTGTATTGGTTGTGGATCTCTATTTAACAATTGATTGTAGATTTATCCCCTGTGTATTGGTTGTGGAACTCTATTTAACAATTAATTGTATATTTACCACTTGTGTATTGGTTGTGGATCACTATTTAGCCATTATTTGTAGATTTAGCCCCTGTGTATTGGTTGTGGAACTCTATTTAACAATTAACTGTAGATTTATCCCCTGTGTATTGGTTGTGGATCTCTATTTAACAATTGATTGTAGATTTATCCCCTGTGTATTGGTTGTGGAACTCTATTTAACAATTAATTGTATATTTACCACTTGTGTATTGGTTGTGGATCACTATTTAGCCATTATTTGTAGATTTAGCCCCTGTGTATTGGTTGTGGAACTCTATTTAACAATTAACTGTAGATTTATCCCCTGTGTATTGGTTGTGGATCTCTATGTAACAATTAACTGTAGATTTATCCCCTGTGTATTGGTTGTGGATCTCTATTTAACAATTGATTGTAGATTTATCCCCTGTGTATTGGTTGTGGAACTCTATTTAACAATTAATTGTATATTTACCACTTGTGTATTGGTTGTGGATCACTATTTAGCCATTATTTGTAGATTTATCCCCTGTGTATTGGTTGTGGAATTCTATTTAACAATTGACTGTAAATTTACCACCTGTGTATTGGTTGTGGATCTCTATTTAACAATTAATTGTAGATTTATCCCCTGTGTATTATTTGTGGATCTCTATTTAACAATTAACTGTAGATTTATCCCCTGTGTATAGGTTGTGGATCTCTATTTAACAATTAATTGTAGATTTATCCCCTGTGTATTAGTTGTGGATCTCTATTTAGCAATTAACTGTCGATTTATCCCCTGTGTATTGGTTGTGGATCTCTATATAACAATTAACTGTCGATTTATCCCCTGTGTATTGGTTCTGGATCTCTATTTAGCAATTAATTGTATATTTATCCCCTGTGTATTGGTTGTGGAACTCTATTTAACTATTAATTGTAGATTTATCCCCAGTTTATTGGTTGTGGAACTCTATTTAACAATTAACTGTAGATCTATCCCCTGTGTATTGGTTGTGGAACTCTATTTAACAATTGACTGTAGATTTACCACCTGTGTATTGGTTGTGGATCTCTATTTAACAATTAATTGTAGATTTATCCCTTGTGTATTGGTTGTGGATATCGATTTAACAATTAACTGTAGATTTATCCCCTGTGTACAGGTTGTGGATCTCTATTTAACAATTAATTGTAGATTTATCCCCTGTGTATTGGTTGTGGATCTCTATTTAACAATTAACTGTAGATTTATCCCCTGTGTATTGGTTGTGGATCTCTATATAACAATTAACTGTAGATTTATCCACTGTGTATTGGTTGTGGATCTCTATTTAGCAATTAATTGTATATTTATCCCCTGTGTATTGGTTGTGGAACTCTATTTAACAATTAACTGTAGATTTATCCCCTGTGTATTGGTTGTGGATCTCTATTCAGCAATTAATTGTAGATTTATCCCCTGTGTATTGGTTGTGGATCTCTATTTAACAATTAATTGTAGATTTATCCCCTGTGTATTGGTTGTGGATCTCTATTTAGCCATTATTTGTAGATTTAGCCCCTGTGTATTGGTTGTGGAACTCTATTTAACAATTAACTGCAGCTTTACCACCTGTGTATTCGTTGTGGAACGCTATTGAACAATTAACTGTAGATTTATCCCCTGTGTATTGGTTGTGGAACTCTATTTAACAATTAATTGTAGATTTATCCCCTGTGTATTGGTTGTGGATCTCTATTTAACAATTAGCTGTAGATTTATCCCCTGTGTATAGGTTGTGGATCACTATTTAACAATTAACAGCAGATTTACCACCTGTGTATTGGTTGTGGAACTCTATTTAACAGTTGATTGTAGATTTATCCCCTGTGTATTGGTTGTGGATCTCTATTTAACAATTAACTGTAGATTTTTCCCCTGTGTATTGGTTGTGGATCTCTATTTAGCAATTAATTGTAGATTTATCCCCTGTGTATTGGTTGTGGATCTCTATTTCACAATAAATTGTAGATTTATCCACTGTGTATTGGTTGTGGAACTCTATTTAACACTTAATTGTAGATTTACCACCTGTGTATTGGTTGTGGATCTCTATTTAGCAATTATTTGTAGATGTGTCCCCTGTGTATTGGTTGTGGAACTCTATTTAAAAATTAACTGCAGATTTACCACCTGTGTATTGGTTGTGGCTCTCTATTTAGCAATTAATTGTAGATTTATCCCCTGTGTATTGGTTGTGGATCTCTATTTAACAATTAATTGTAGATTTACCACCTGTGTATTGGTTGTGGATCTCTATTTAGCCATTATTTGTAGATTTAGCCCCTGTGTATTGGTTGTGGAACTCTATTTAACAATTAACTGCAGCTTCACCACCTGTGTATTCGTTGTGGAACGCTATTGAACAATTAACTGTAGATTTATCCCCTGTGTATTGGTTGTGGAACTCTATTTAACAATTAATTGTAGATTTATCCCCTGTGTATTGGTTGTGGATCTCTATTTAACAATTAGCTGTAGATTTATCCCCTGTGTATAGGTTGTGGATCACTATTTAACAATTAACAGCAGATTAACCACCTGTGTATTGGTTGTGGAACTCTATTTAACAGTTGATTGTAGATTTATCCCCTGTGTATTGGTTGTGGATCTCTATTTAACAATTAACTGTAGATTTTTCCCCTGTGTATTGGTTGTGGATCTCTATTTAGAAATTAATTGTAGATTTATCCCCTGTGTATTGGTTGTGGATCTCTATTTAACAATTAATTGTAGATTTATCCCCTGTGTATTGGTTGTGGATCTCTATTTAAAAATTAACTGCAGATTTACCACCTGTGTATTGGTTGTGGCTCTCTATTTAGCAATTAATTGTAGATTTATCCCCTGTGTATTGGTTGTGGATCTCTATTTAACGATTAATTGTAGATTTATCCACTGTGTATTGGTTGTGGAACTCTATTTAACAATTAATTGTAGATTTACAACCTGTGTATTGGTTGTGGATCTCTATTTAGCAATTAATTGTAGATTTACCACCTGTGTATTGGTTGTGGAACACTATTTAACAATTAATTGTAGATTTATCCCCTGTGTATTGGTTGTGGATCTCTATTTAACAATTATCTGTAGATTTATCCCCTGTGTATAGGTTGTGGATCTCTATTTTACAATTAACTGTAGATTTACCACCTGTGTATTGGTTGTGCAACTCTATTTAACAATTGATTGTAGATTTATCCCCTGTGTATTGGTTGTGGATCTCTATTTAACAATTAACTGTAGATTTATCCCCTGTGTATTGGTTGTGGATCTCTATTTAACAATTAACTGTAGATCTATCCCCTGTGTATTGGTTGTGGAATTCTATTTAACAATTGACTGTAGATTTACCACCTGTGTATTGGTTGTGGATCTCTATTTAACAATTAATTGTAGATTTATCCCCTGTGTATTATTTGTGGATCTCTATTTAACAATTAACTGTAGATTTATCCCCTGTGTATAGGTTGTGGATCTCTATTTAACAATTAATTGTAGATTTATCCCCTGTGTATTAGTTGTGGATCTCTATTTAGCAATTAACTGTCGATTTATCCCCTGTGTATTGGTTGTGGATCTCTATATAACAATTAACTGTCGATTTATCCCCTGTGTATTGGTTGTGGATCTCTATTTAGCAATTAATTGTATATTTATCCCCTGTGTATTGGTTGTGGAACTCTATTTAACTATTAATTGTAGATTTATCCCCAGTTTATTGGTTGTGGAACTCTATTTAACAATTAACTGTAGATCTATCCCCTGTGTATTGGTTGTGGATCTCTATTTAACAATTGACTGTAGATTTACCACCTGTGTATTGGTTGTGGATCTCTATTTAACAATTAATTGTAGATTTATCCCTTGTGTATTGGTTGTGGATATCGATTTAACAATTAACTGTAGATTTATCCCCTGTGTACAGGTTGTGGATCTCTATTTAACAATTAATTGTAGATTTATCCCCTGTGTATTGGTTGTGGATCTCTATTTAACAATTAACTGTAGATTTATCCCCTGTGTATTGGTTGTGGATCTCTATTTAGCAATTAATTGTATATTTATCCCCTGTGTATTGGTTGTGGAACTCTATTTAACACTTAACTGTAGAGTTACCACCTGTGTATTGGTTGTGGATCTCTATTCAGCAATTAATTGTAGATTTATCCCCTGTGTATTGGTTGTGGATCTCTATTTAACAATTAATTGTAGATTTATCCCCTGTGTATTGGTTGTGAAACTCTATTTAACAATTAATTGTAGATTTACCACCTGTGTATTGGTTGTGGATCTCTATTTAGCCATTATTTGTAGATTTAGCCCCTGTGTATTGGTTGTGGAACTCTATTTAACAATTAACTGCAGCTTTACCACCTGTGTATTCGTTGTGGAACGCTATTTAACAATTAACTGTAGATTTATCCCCTGTGTATTGGTTGTGGAACTCTATTTAACAATTAATTGTAGATTTATCACCTGTGTATTGGTTGTGGATCTCTATTTAACAATTAGCTGTAGATTTATCCCCTGTGTATAGGTTGTGGATCACTATTTAACAATTAACAGCAGATTTACCACCTGTGTATTGGTTGTGGAACTCTATTTAACAGTTGATTGTAGACTTATCCCCTGTGTATTGGTTGTGGATCTCTATTTAACAATTAACTGTAGATTTTTCCCCTGTGTATTGGTTGTGGATCTCT
Organism: Heterodontus francisci; assembly: GCF_036365525.1. NCBI lineage: Eukaryota > Metazoa > Chordata > Chondrichthyes > Heterodontiformes > Heterodontidae > Heterodontus > Heterodontus francisci. The sequence goes on along the minus strand of NW_027140357.1, from coordinate 1,109,017 downwards.
ATTTAGCAATTAATTGTAGATTTATCCCCTGTGTATTGGTTGTGGATCTCTATTTAACAATTAATTGTAGATTTATCCACTGTGTATTGGTTGTGGAACTCTATTTAACACTTAATTGTAGATTTATCACCTTTGTATTGGTTGTGGATCTCTATTTAGCAATTATTTGTAGATGTGTCCCCTGTGTATTGGTTGTGGAACTCTATTTAACAATTAATTGTAGATTTATCCCCTGTGTATTGGTTGTGGATCTCTATTTAACAATTATCTGTAGATTTATCCCCTGTGTATAGGTTGTGGATCTCTATTTTACAATTAACTGTAGATTTACCACCTGTGTATTGGTTGTGTAACTCTATTTAACAATTGATTGTAGATTTATCCCCTGTGTATTGGTTGTGGATCTCTATTTAACAATTAATTGTAGATTTATCCCCTGTGTATTGGTTGTGGATCTCTATTTAACAATTAACTGTAGATTTATCCCCTGTGTATTGGTTGTGGATCTCTATTTAACAATTAACTGTAGATTTACCACCTGTGTATTGGTTGTGGAACTCTATTTATCAATTAATTGTAGATTTATCCCCTGTGTATTGGTTTTGGAGCTCTATTTAACAATTAACTGCAGATTTATCCCCTGTGTATTGGTTGTGGATCTCTATTTAACAATTAACTGCAGATTTACCCCTGTGTAGTGGTTGTGGATCTCTATTTAACAATTAACTGCAGATTTATCCTCTATGTATTGGTTGTGGAACTCTATTTAACAATTAACCGTCGATTTATCCCCTGTGTATCGGTTGTGGGACTCTATTTAACAATTAACTGTAGATTTACCACCTGTGTATTGGTTGTGGATCTCTATTTAACAATTAATTGTAGATTTATCCCCAGTGTATTGGTTGTGGAACTCTATTTAACAATTGACTGCAGATTTACCACCTGTGTATTGGTTGTGGATCTCTATTTAACAATTAATTGTAGATTTATCCCCTGTATATTGGTTGTGGATCTCTATTTAACAATTAACTGTAGATTTATCCCCTGTGTATAGGTTGTGGATCTCTATTTAACAATTAATTGTAGAGTTATCCCCTGTGTATTGGTTGTGGATCTCTATTTAGCAATTAATTGTATATTTATCCCCTGTGTATTGGTTGTGGAACTCTATTTAACTATTAATTGTAGATTTATCCCCAGTGTATTGGTTGTGGAACTCTATTTAACTATTAATTGTAGATTTATCCCCAGTGTATTGGTTGTGGAACTCTACTTAACAATTAACTGTAGATTTATCCCCTGTGTATTGGTTGTGGAACTCTATTTAACAATTGACTGTAGATTTACCACCTGTGTATTGGTTGTGGATCTCTATTTAACAATTAATTGTATATTTATCCCTTGTGTATTGGTTGTGGATATCTATTTAACAATTAACTGTAGATTTATCCCCTGTGTATAGGTTGTGGATCTCTATTTAACAATTAATTGTAGATTTATCCCCTGTGTATTGGTTGTGGATCTCTATTTAACAATTAACTGTAGATTTATCCCCTGTGTATTGGTTGTGGATCTCTATATAACAATTAACGGTAGATTTATCCCCTGTGTATTGGTTGTGGATCTCTATTTAGCAATTAATTGTATATTTATCCCCTGTGTATTGGTTGTGGAACTCTATTTAACAATTAACTGTAGATTTATCCCCTGTGTATTGTTTGTGGATCTCTATTCAGCAAATAATTGTTGATTTATCCCCTGTGTATTGGTTGTGGATCTCTATTTAACAATTAATTGTAGATTTATCCCCTGTGTATTGGTTGTGGAACTCTATTTAACAATTAATTGTAGATTTACCACCTGTGTATTGGTTGTGGAACGCTATTTAACAATTAACTGTAGATTTATCCCCTGTGTATTGGTTGTGGATCTCTATATAACAATTAACGGTAGATTTATCCCCTGTGTATTGGTTGTGGATCTCTATTTAGCAATTAATTGTATATTTATCCCCTGTGTATTGGTTGTGGAACTCTATTTAACAATTAACTGTAGATTTATCCCCTGTGTATTGTTTGTGGATCTCTATTCAGCAAATAATTGTTGATTTATCCCCTGTGTATTGGTTGTGGATCTCTATTTAACAATTAATTGTAGATTTATCCCCTGTGTATTGGTTGTGGAACTCTATTTAACAATTAATTGTAGATTTACCACCTGTGTATTGGTTGTGGATCTCTATTTAGCCATTATTTGTAGATTTAGCCCCTGTGTATTGTTGTGGAACTCTATTTAACAATTAACTGCAGCTTTACCACCTGTGTATTGGTTGTGGAACGCTATTTAACAATTAACTGTAGATTTATCCCCTGTGTATTGGTTGTGGATCTCTATTTAACAATTAACTGTAGATTTTTCCCCTGTGTATTGGTTGTGGATCTCTATTTAACAATTAATTGTAGATTTATCCCCTGTGTTTTGGTTGTGGATCTCTATTTAACAATTAACTGTAGATTTTTCCCCTGTGTATTGGTTGTGGATCTCTATTTAGCAATTAATTGTAGATTTATCCCCTGTGTATTGGTTGTGGATCTCTATTTAACAATTAATTGTAGATTTATCCACTGTGTATTGGTTGTGGAACTCTATTTAACACTTAATTGTAGATTTACCACCTGTGTATTGGTTGTGGATCTCTATTTAAAAATTAACTGCAGATTTACCACCTGTGTATTGGTTGTGGATCTCTATTTAACGATTAATTGTAGATTTATCCACTGTGTATAGGTTGTAGATCTCTATTTAACAATTAATTGTAGATTTATCCCCTGTGTATTGGTTGTGGACCTCTATTTAACAATTAACTGTAGATTTATCCCCTGTGTATTGGTTGTGGATCTCTATATAACAATTAACGGTAGATTTATCCCCTGTGTATTGGTTGTGGAACTCTATTTAACAATTAACTGTAGATTTATCCCCTGTGTATTGTTTGTGGATCTCTATTCAGCAAATAATTGTAGATTTATCCCCTGTGTATTGGTTGTGGATCTCTATTTAACAATTAATTGTAGATTTATCCCCTGTGTATTGGTTGTGGAACTCTATTTAACAATTAATTGTAGATTTACCACCTGTGTATTGGTTGTGGATCTCTATTTAGCCATTATTTGTAGATTTAGCCCCTGTGTATTGTTGTGGAACTCTATTTAACAATTAACTGCAGCTTTACCACCTGTGTATTGGTTGTGGAACGCTATTTAACAATTAACTGTAGATTTATCCCCTGTGTATTGGTTGTGGAACTCTATTTAACAATTAATTGTAGATTTATCCCCTGTGTTTTGGTTGTGGATCTCTATTTAACAATTAACTGTAGATTTTTCCCCTGTGTATTGGTTGTGGATCTCTATTTAGCAATTAATTGTAGATTTATCACCTGTGTTTTGGTTGTGGATCTCTATTTAACAATTAATTGTAGATTTATCCACTGTGTATTGGTTGTGGAACTCTATTTAACACTTAATTGTAGATTTACCACCTGTGTATTGGTTGTGGATCTCTATTTAGCAATTATTTGTAGATGTGTCCCCTGTGTATTGGTTGTGGAACTCTATTTAAAAATTAACTGCAGATTTACCACCTGTGTATTGGTTGTGGCTCTCTATTTAGCAATTAATTGTAGATTTATCCCCTGTGTATTGGTTGTGGATCTCTATTTAACGATTAATTGTAGATTTATCCACTGTGTATTGGTTGTGGAACTCTATTTAACAATTAATTGTAGATTTACAACCTGTGTATTGGTTGTGGATCTCTATTTAGCAATTAATTGTAGATTTATCCCCTGTGTATTGGTTGTGGATCTCTATTTAACAATTAACTGTAGATTTACCACCTGTGTATTGGTTGTGGAACTCTATTTAACAATTAATTGTAGATTTATCCCCTGTGTATTGGTTGTGGATCTCTATTCAACAATTATCTGTAGATTTATCCCCTGTGTATAGGTTGTGGATCTCTATTTTACAATTAACTGTAGATTTACCACCTGTGTATTGGTTGTGCAACTCTATTTAACAATTGATTGTAGATTTATCCCCTTTGTATTGGTTGTGGATCTCTATTTAACAATTAATTGTAGATTTATCCCCTGTGTATTGGTTGTGGATCTCTATTTAACAATTAACTGTAGATTTATCCCCTGTGTATTGATTGTGGATCTCTGTTTAACAATTAACTGTAGATTTACCACCTGTGTATTGGTTGTGGAACTCTATTTATCAATTAATTGTAGATTTATCCCCTGTGTATTGGTTTTGGAGCTCTATTTAACAATTAACTGCAGATTTATCCCCTGTGTATTGGTTGTGGATCTCTATTTAACAATTAACTGCAGATTTACCTCTGTGTAGTGGTTGTGGATCTCTATTTAACAATTAACTGCAGATTTATCCTCTATGTATTGGTTGTGGAACTCTATTTAACAATTAACCGTCGATTTATCCCCTGTGTATCGGTTGTGGGACTCTATTTAACAATTAACTGTAGATTTACCACCTTTGTATTGGTTGTGGATCTCTATTTAACAATTAATTGTAGATTTATCCCCTGTGTATTGGTTGTGGAACTCTATTTAACTATTAATTGTAGATGTATCCCCAGTGTATTGGTTGTGGAACTCTATTTAACAATTAACTGTAGATCTATCCCCTGTGTATTGGTTGTGGAACTCTATTTAACAATTGACTGCAGATTTACCACCTGTGTATTGGTTGTGGATCTCTATTTAACAATTAATTGTAGATTTATCCCCTGTATATTGGTTGTGGATCTCTATTTAACAATTAACTGTAGATTTATCCCCTGTGTATAGGTTGTGGATCTCTATTTAACAATTAATTGTAGATTTATCCCCTGTGTATTGGTTGTGGATCTCTATTTAACAATTAACTGTAGATTTATCCCCTGTGTATTGGTTGTGGATATCTATATAACAATTAACTGTAGATTTATCCCCTGTGTATTGGTTGTGGATCTCTATTTAACAATTAACTGTAGATTTATCCCCTGTGTATTGGTTGTGGATCTCTATATAACAATTAACTGTAGATTTATCCCCTGTGTATTGGTTGTGGATCTCTATTTAACAATTAACTGTAGATTTATCCCCTGTGTATTGGTTGTGGATCTCTATTTAACAATTAACTGTAGATTTATCCCCTGTGTATTGGTTGTGGATCTCTATTTAACAATTAACTGCAGTTTACCACCTGTGTATTGGTTGTGGAACGCTATTTAACAATTAACTGTAGATTTATCCCCTGTGTATTGGTTGTTGGACTCTATTTAACAATTAATTGTAGATTTATCCCCTGTGTATTGGTTGTGGATCTCTATTTAACAATTAACTGTAGATTTATCCCCTGTGTGTAGGTTTTGGATCACTATTTAACAATTAACTGCAGATTTACCACCTGTGTATTGGTTGTGGAACTCTATTTAACAGTTGATTGTAGATTTATCCCCTCTGTATTGGTTGTGGATCTCTATTTAACAATTAACTGTAGACTTTTCCCCTGTGTATTGGTTGTGGATCTCTATTTAGCAATTAATTGTAGATTTATCCCCTGTGTATTGGTTGTGGATCTCTATTTAACAATTAGTTGTAGATTTATCCACTGTGTATTGGTTGTGGAACTCTATTTAACACTTAATTGTAGATTTACCACCTGTGTATTGGTTGTGGATCTCTATTTAGCAATTATTTGTAGATGTGTCCCCTGTGTATTGGTTGTGGAACTCTATTTAAAAATTAACTGCAGATTTACCACCTGTGTATTGGTTGTGGCTCTCTATTTAGCAATTAATTGTAGATTTATCCCCTGTGTATTGGTTGTGGATCTCTATTTAACGATTAATTGTAGATTTATCCACTGTGTATTGGTTGTGGAACTCTATTTAACAATTAATTGTAGATTTACAACCTGTGTATTGGTTGTGGATCTCTATTTAACAATTAACTGTAGATTTACCACCTGTGTATTGGTTGTGGAACTCTAGTAACAATTAATTGTAGATTTATCCCCTGTGTATTGGTTGTGGATCTCTATTTAACAATTATCTGTAGATTTATCCCCTGTGTATAGTTTGTGGATCTCTATTTTACAATTAACTGTAGATTTACCACCTGTGTATTGGTTGTGCAACTCTATTTAACAATTGATTGTAGATTTATCCCCTGTGTATTGGTTGTGGATCTCTATTTAACAATTAATTGTAGATTTATCCCTGTGTATTGGTTGTGGATCTCTATTTAACAATTAACTGTAGATTTATCCCCTGTGTATAGGTTGTGGATCTCTATTTAACAATTAACTGTAGATTTACCACCTGTGTATTGGTTGTGGAACTCTATTTATCAATTAATTGTAGATTTATCCCCTGTGTATTGGTTTTGGAGCTCTATTTAACAATTAACTGCAGATTTATCCCCTGTGTATTGGTTGTGGATCTCTATTTAACAATTAACTGCAGATTTACCCCTGTGTAGTGGTTGTGGATGTCTATTTAACAATTAACTGCAGATTTATCCTCTATGTATTGGTTGTGGAACTCTATTTAACAATTATCTGTAGATTTATCCCCTGTGTATAGGTTGTGGATCTCTATTTTACAATTAACTGTAGATTTACCACCTGTGTATTGGTTGTGGATCTCTATTTAGCAATTAATTGTAGATTTATGCCCTGTGTATTGGTTGTGGATCTCTATTTAACAATTAACTGTAGATTTACCACCTGTGTATTGGTTGTGGAACTCTATTTAACAATTAATTGTAGATGTATCCCCTGTGTGTTCGTTGTGGATCTCTATTTAACAATTATCTGTAGATTTATCCCCTGTGTATAGGTTGTGGATCTCTATTTTACAATTAACTGTAGATTAACCACCTGTGTATTGGTTGTGCAACTCTATTTAACAATTGATAGTAGATTTATCCCCTGTGTATTGGTTGTGGATCTCTGTTTAACAATTAATTGTAGATTTATCCCCTGCGTATTGGTTGTGGATCTCTATTTAACAATTAACTGTAGATTTATCCCCTGTGTATTGGTTGTGGATCTCTATTTAACAATTAACCGTAGATTTACCACCTGTGTATTGGTTGTGGAACTCTATTTATCAATTAATTGTAGATTTATCCCCTGTGTATTGGTTTTGGAGCTCTTTCTTTTTGGGCCTCCTTATCTCGAGAGACAATGGATACGCGCCTGGAGGTGGTCAGTGGTTTGTGAAGCAGCGCCTGGAGTGGCTATAAAGGCCAATTCTGGAGTGACAGGCTCTTCCACAGGTGCTGCAGAGAAATTTGTTTGTTGGGGCTGTTGCACAGTTGGCTCTCCCCTTGCGCCTCTGTCTTTTTTCCTGCCAACTACTAAGTCTCTTTGACTCGCCACAATTTAGCCCTGTCTTTATGGCTGCCCGCCAGCTCTGGCGAATGCTGGCAACTGACTCCCACGACTTGTGATCAATGTCACACGATTTCATGTCGCGTTTGCAGACGTCTTTATAACGGAGACATGGACGGCCGGTAGGTCTGATACCAGTGGCGAGCTCGCTGTACAATGTGTCTTTGGGGATCCTGCCATCTTCCATGCGGCTCACATGGCCAAGCCATCTCAAGCGCCGCTGACTCAGTAGTGTGTATAAGCTGGGGATGTTGGCCGCTTCAAGGACTTCTGTGTTGGAGATATAGTCCTGCCACCTGATGCCAAGTATTCTCCGAAGGCAGCGAAGATGGAATGAATTGAGACGTCGCTCTTGGCTGGCATACGTTGTCCAGGCCTCGCTGCCGTAGAGCAAGGTACTGAGGACACAGGCCTGATACACTCGGACTTTTGTGTTCCGTGTCAGTGCGCCATTTTCCCACACTCTCTTGGCCAGTCTGAACATAGCAGTGGAAGCCTTACCCATGCGCTTGTTGATTTCTGCATCTAGAGACAGGTTACTGGTGATAGTTGAGCCTAGGTAGGTGAACTCTTGAACCACTTCCAGAGCGTGGTCGCCAATATTGATGGATGGAGCATTTCTGACATCCTGCCCCATGATGTTCGTTTTCTTGAGGCTGATGGTTAGGCCAAATTCATTGCAGGCAGACGCAAACCTGTCGATGAGACTCTGCAGGCATTCTTCAGTGTGAGATGTTAAAGCAGCATCGTCAGCAAAGAGGAGTTCTCTGATGAGGACTTTCCGTACTTTGGACTTCGCTCTTAGACGGGCAAGGTTGAACAACCTGCCCCCTGATCTTGTGTGGAGGAAAATTCCTTCTTCAGAGGATTTGAACGCATGTGAAAGCAGCAGGGAGAAGAAAATCCCAAAAAGTGTGGGTGCGAGAACACAGCCCTGTTTCACACCACTCAGGATAGGAAAGGGCTCTGATGAGGAGCCACCATGTTGAATTGTGCCTTTCATATTGTCATGGAATGAGGTGATGATACTTAGTAGCTTTGGTGGACATCCGATCTTTTCTAGTAGTCTGAAGAGACCACGTCTGCTGACGAGGTCAAAGGCTTTGGTGAGATCAATGAAAGCAATGTAGAGGGGCATCTGTTGTTCACGGCATTTCTCCTGTATCTGACGAAGGGAGAACAGCATGTCAATAGTCGATCTCTCTGCACGAAAGCCACACTGTGCCTCAGGGTAGACGCGCTCGGCCAGCTTCTGGAGCCTGTTCAGAGCGACTCGAGCAAAGACTTTCCCCACTATGCTGAGCAGGGAGATTCCACGGTAGTTGTTGCAGTCACCGCGGTCACCTTTGTTTTTATAGAGGGTGATGATGTTGGCATCGCGCATGTCCGGGGGTACTGCTCCCTCCTCCCAGCACAGGCATAGCAGTTCATGTAGTGCTGAAAGTATAGCAGGCTTGGCACTCTTGATTATTTCAGGGGTAATGCTGTCCTTCCCAGGGGCTTTTCCGCTGGCTAGGGAATCAATGGCATCACTGAGTTCCGATTTGGTTGGCTGTATGTCCAGCTCATCCATGACTGGTAGAGGCTGGGCTGCATTGAGGGCAGTCTCAGTGACAGCATTCTCCCTGGAGTACAGTTCTAGGTAGTGCTCAACCCAGCGGTCCATCTGTTTGCGTTGGTCAGTGATTATGTCCCCCGATTTAGATTTGAGGGGGGTGATCTTCTTGATGGTTGGCCCAAGAGCTCTCTTCATGCCATCATACATTCCTCTGATGTTTCCGGTGTCTGAGGCCAGCTGAATATGACTGCATAGGTGTTGCCAGTAGTCGTTTGCGCAACGCCTAGCTGTTCTTTGTGCAGTACTTCTGGCTGCTTTAAGTGCTGCGGATGTTAAATCGCTGGGGGCTTTCTTGTAGTTCAAAAGTGCAATGCGCTTAGCGGCTATGACAGGTTCCAGCTCTTCATTATGAGATTGAAACCAGTCTGCATTTCTCTTCGCACTTTTGCCGTAGGTGGTCAAAGCTGACTCATAGATGGCGTCTCTGATGTGGGCCCACTTGGTCTCAGCATCCCCTGTGGGAGTGTTTTGAAGGGCTGTTACAAGTGAATTTAGAAATTTTTGTAACAGCTGTGGGTGAGAAATTCTGCTCGTGTTGATGCGCGGGTGGCCCTTCTGCTTGGAATGATGCAACTTCTTTGGTCTGAGTCTAACCTTGCTGCACACCAGGGAGTGGTCGGTGTCGCAGTCCGCACTGTGGAAGCTGCGTGTGATTTGAACACTGTTTAAGGCGGCTCGCCTTGTGACAATGAGGTCTAGCTGGTGCCAACGACGTGATCTTGGGTGCCTCCATGAAACCTGGTGACAGGGTTTAGTGTGAAAGAACGAGTTGGTGATGCAGAGGTTATGATAGGTACACAACTCAAGCAGTCTCTGCCCGTTCTCATTCATCCTTCCAACGCCATAGCGCCCAAGGCAGGAGGGCCATGAGTCATGGTCGGCCCCAACCCTGGCATTAAAGTCCCCCAGCAGGAATAGGTGTTCGGTGTTGGGGATGCTGCTAATGATGTTATGGAGTTGTTCATAGAACTGGTCTTTAGCTTCAGGTGCAGAACAGAGTGTTGGAGCATAGATGCTGAGTAGGTGTACTGGACCAGAGGTGGTGAGCAGTCGGATGGGCAGTATGCGTTCCGAGCCATTTGAGGGAGGCTCTATCATGCTGAGCAAGGAGTTTCTGATGGCGAAGCCCATTCCATGCTGTCTTGGTTCTTCAGGATCCCTGCCCTGCCAGAAGAAGGTGTAGTCTTGCTCTGCTAGAGAGCCACTCGCGGGGAGGCGAGTCTCCTGAAGTGCTGCAATGTCCACATTGAGTCTACTGAGCTCGTTGTTAATGATGGCGGTCTTCCGAGAATCGTTGATTTGTGTAAGGTCTTCCGACAGGCCAGGACACATAGTTCTGACGTTCCAGCTTGCAAAGCGAAGGGCTGGTACCTTCTTTCCTTTTTTCATGTTGTTTGGTGCGGTGTATCAGTCCACCTTTCGGGCAATGACCCTGAGCTCCAAGCACCCATTGAAGCAGGCAGACTGTGGCGGGACAGAACCTTATTGACCGGGGGCTGCCCGGTTTGAGGCGGGCGGTAGCTGTCCAGTGAGGTGCAATGACCTCTCCCACCGACAAAGGCAACCCGTGGCGCCCAGTTTCTACGCCAATTTATCTGGACTTATAACCCGTAACTGCTGCCTTCCGTGTTGTTTCAGTCGCTGTGAGGCAACTATGGAGTGACCTCTCCATGGCGCATGCCTGGGCAAATTTATGGAGGTTGAGAGTTGCCCAGTCGTCAAAACCCCCCTCTCGGCCTTTCTGGTGGGGTCCAAAGGAGTGCAGGACACGACGTTTGGCACCAGTATGGCTGCAGGAACTGCCGGAAACATGCCAAAGGTGACACATGACCGCCTACGGGGTTCCGCTCCGGGTTTTCTGTTAGGGTTTACTCCCTTAGCCTTGGTCTCACCCGAGACGCCCACAAGGCAGTGGGGTTGTTGGGGCCCCTACACAGGTGTAGGATGGTGCCGGTGGGAGGAGGGGATGCAAGGGGGAGGGGTAGAGGGAGGGGGTGGGGGGGTGCAGGGGAAGGGGGTGCGGGTGAAGATGGTGCGAGGGGGGGCGGGCTGGGACGGGGTTGTGAGGGGGTGAGCTGAGAGGGTGGAGCAGGGAAGGGGACGGGGGTGGGGGGGGGGTGGAAGGGGGGTAAAGGGGGGGGAGGGGGGGGTGGAATCTGGTGCAGGTAATAAGCCATTTCCTCAGTGCCCACCATCGACGTCCGGAAAGCTCATCCACGTCCTTCGGGAGGTGAAGCATCATTTGGCAGACTTAGAGGTGATTACATTTGTTAAGGTTTTTTTTTTGCAGTGGTTTAAATAAAGGCATGCAGCATTGCCGACAGTGCGCTGCAGATGCTCTCCGAGCCATCTCCCGCGGGCGCTTTGAAGTTGCGGCCGGGGGGGCCGTTCGTGGATGTTTTGGGTGTTCGGGGCACCTTTTCCCAGGACCTCTCTCGGGTCCCGCAGCTCCTTCTTCACCTCAATGGACTTACCGCATGCCGTGGCTGCAGACACTCTGGACTGTGAAGACAGCAGGATCGGAGATTAAAGTATCGGCAGCTGTTCTCGTCAGTTTCATCCGGATCAATTTCATTGAGAAAACAAAGAGCAGGTGTGGCTGGGGGAGGGCAGTGGGCCCAGGTAACATACACTAAACTAACTGTTAACTTTTAGATAGGGCTAAATGGAGCTCTATTTAACAATTAACTGCAGATTTATCCCCTGTGTATTGGTTGTGGATCTCTATTTAACAATTAACTGCAGATTTACCCCTGTGTAGTGGTTGTGGATCTCTATTTAACAATTAACTGCAGATTCATCCTCTATGTATTGGTTGTGGAACTCTATTTAACAATTAACCGTCGATTTATCCCCTGTGTATCGGTTGTGGGACTCTATTTAACAATTAACTGTAGATTTACCACCTGTGTATTGGTTGTGGATCTCTTTTTAACAATTAATTGTAGATTTATCCCCTGTGTATCGGTTGTGGGACTCTATTTAACAATTAACTGTAGATTTACCACCTGTGTATTGGTTGTGGATCTCTATTTAACAATTATTGTAGATTTATCCCCTGTGTATAGGTTGTGGATCTCTATTTAACAATTAACTGCAGATTTACCACCTGTGTATTGGTTGTGGAACTCTATTTATCAATTAATTGTAGATTTATCCCCTGTGTATTGGTTTTGGAGCTCGATTTAACATTTAACTGCAGATTTATCCCCTGTGTATTGGTTGTGGATGTCTATTTAACAATTAACTGCAGATTTATCCTCTATGTATAGGTTGTGGAACTCTATTTAACAATTATCTGTAGATTTATCCCCTGTGTATAGGTTGTGGATCTCTATTTTACAATTAACTGTAGATTTACCACCTGTGTATTGGTTGTGGATCTCTATTTAGCAATTAATTGTAGATTTATCCCCTGTGTATTGGTTGTGGATCTCTATTTAACAATTAACTGTAGATTTACCACCTGTGTATAGGTTGTGGATCTCTATTTTACAATTAACTGTAGATTTACCACCTGTGTATTGGTTGTGCAACTCTATTTAACAATTAATTGTAGATTTATCCCCTGCGTATTGGTTGTGGATCTCTATTTAACAATTAACTGTAGATTTATCCCCTGTGTATAGGTTGTGGATCTCTATTTAACAATTAACTGTAGATTTACCACCTGTGTATTGGTTGTGGAACTCTATTTATCAATTAATTGTAGATTTATCCCCTGTGTATTGGTTTTGGAGCTCTATTTAACAATTAACTGCAGATTTATCCCCTGTGTATTGGTTGTGGATCTCTATTTAACAATTAACTGTAGATTTTCCCCTGTGTAGTGGTTGTGGATCTCTATTTAACAATTAACTGCAGATTTATCCTCTATGTATTGGTTGTGGAACTCTATTTAACAATTAACCGTCGATTTATCCCCTGTGTATCGGTTGTGGGACTCTATTTAACAATTAACTGTAGATTTACCACCTGTGTATTGGTTGTGGATCTCTATTTAACAATTAATTGTCGATTTATCCCCTGTGTATTGGTTGTGGAACACTATTTAACTATTAATTGTAGATTTATCCCCAGTGTATTGGTTGTGGAACTCTATTTAACAATTAACTGTAGATCTATCCCCTGTGTATTGGTTGTGGAACTCTATTTAACAATTGACTGCAGATTTACCACCTGTGTATTGGTTGTGGATCTCTATTTAACAATTAATTGTAGATATATCCCCTGTATATTGGTTGTGGATCTCTATTTAACAATTAACTGTAGATTTATCCCCTGTGTATAGGTTGTGGATCTCTATTTAACAATTAATTGTAGATTTATCCCCTGTGTATTGGTTGTGGATCTCTATTTAACAATTAACTGTAGATTTATCCCCTGTGTATTGGTTGTGGATCTCTATATAACAATTAACTGTAGATTTATCCCCTGTGTATTGGTTGTGGATCTCTATTTAGCAATTAATTGTATATTTATCCCCTGTGTATTGGTTGTGGAACTCTATTTAACAATTAACTGTAGATTTATCCCCTGTGTATTGGTTGTGGATCTCTATATAACAATTAACTGTAGATTTATCCCCTGTGTATTGGTTGTGAATCTCTTTTTAACAATTAACTGTAAATTTATCCCTCTGTGTTTTGGATGAAGACCTCTATTTGACAATTAACTGTAGATTTATTCCCTGTGTATTGATTGCGGATCTCTAATTAAAACATTAACTGTAGATTTATCCCCTGTGTATTGGTTGTGGATCTCTATTTAGCAATTAATTGTATATTTATCCCCTGTGTATTGGTTGTGGATCTCTATTTAACAATTAATTGTAGATTTATCCCCTGTGTATTGGTTGTGGATCTCTATTTAACAATTGATTGTAGATTTATCCCCTGTGTATTGGTTGTGGAACTCTATTTAACAATTAATTGTAGATTTACCACCTGTGTATTGGTTGTGGATCTCTATTTAGCCATTATTTGTAGATTTAGCCCCTGTGTATTGGTTGTGGAACTCTATTTAACAATTAGCTGCACATTTACCACCTGTGTATTGGTTGTGGAACGCTATTTAACAATTAACTGTAGATGTATCCCCTGTGTATTGGTTGTGGAACTCTATTTAACAATTAATTGTAGATTTATCCCCTGTGTATTGGTTGTGGATCTCTATTTAACAATTAATTGTAGATTTATCCCCTGTGTATAGGTTGTGGATCACTATTTAACAATTAACTGCAGATTTACCACCTGTGTATTGGTTGTGGAATTCTATTTAACAGTTGATTGTAGATTTATCCCCTGTGTATTGGTTGTGGATCTCTATTTAACAATTAACTGTAGATTTTTCCCCTGTGTATTGGTTGTGGATCTCTATTTAGCAATTAATTGTAGATTTATCCCCTGTGTATTGGTTGTGGATCTCTATTTAACAATTAGTTGTAGATTTATCCACTGTGTATTGGTTGTGGAACTCTATTTAACACTTAATTGTAGATTTACCACCTGTGTATTGGTTGTGGATCTCTATTTAGCAATTATTTGTAGATGTGTCCCCTGTGTATTGGTTGTGGAACTCTATTTAAAAATTAACTGCAGATTTACCACCTGTGTATTGGTTGTGGATCTCTATTTAGCAATTAATTGTAGATTTATCCCCTGTGTATTGGTTGTGGATCTCTATTTAACGATTAATTGTAGATTTATCCACTGTGTATTGGTTGTGGAACTCTATTTAACAATTAATTGTAGATTTACAACCTGTGTATTGGTTGTGGATCTCTATTTAGCAATTAATTGTAGATTTATCCCCTGTGTATTGGTTGTGGATCTCTATTTAACAATTATCTGTAGATTTATCCCCTGTGTATAGTTTGTGGGTCTCTATTTTACAATTAACTGTAGATTTACCACCTGTGTATTGGTTGTGCAACTCTATTTAACAATTGATTGTAGATTTATCCCCTGTGTATTGGTTGTGGATCTCTATTTAACAATTAATTGTCGATTTATCCCCTGTGTATTGGCTGTGGATCTCTATTTAACAATTAACTGTAGATTTATCCCCTGTGTATAGGATGTGGATCTCTATTTAACAATTAACTGTAGATTTACCACCTGTGTATTGGTTGTGGAACTCTATTTATCAATTAATTGTAGACTTATCCCCTGTGTATTGGTTTTGGAGCTCTATTTAACAATTAACTGCAGATTTATCCCCTGTGCATTGGTTGTGGATCTCTATTTAACAATTAACTGCAGATTTATCCTCTATGTATTGGTTGTGATACTCTATTTAACAATTAACCGTCGATTTATCCCCTGTGTATCGGTTGTGGGACTCTATTTAACAATTAACTGTAGATTTACCACCTGTGTATTGGTTGTGGATCTCTATTTAACTATTAATTGTAGATTTATCCCCAGTGTATTGGTTGTGGAACTCTATTTAACAATTAACTGTAGATCAATCCCCTGTGTATTGGTTGTGGAATTCTATTTAACAATTGACTGCAGATTTACCACCTGTGTATTGGTTGTGGATCTCTATTTAACAATTAATTGTAGATTTATCTCCAGTATATTGGTTGTGGATCTCTATTTAACAATTAACTGTAGATTTATCCCCTGTGTATTGGTTGTGGATCTCTATTTAACAATTAATTGTAGATTTATCCCCTGTGTATTGGTTGTGGATCTCTATTTAACAATTAACTGTAGATTTATCCCCTGTGTATTGGTTGTGGATCTCTATATAACAATTAACTGTAGATTTATCCCCTGTGTATTGGTTGTGGATCTCTATTTTGCAATTAATTGTATATTCATCCCCTGTGTATTGGTTGTGGAACTCTATTTAACAATTAACTGTAGACTTATCCCCTGTGTATTGGTTGTGGATCTCTATATAACAATTAACTGTAGATTTATCCCCTGTGTATTGGTTGTGAATCTCTTTTTAACAATTAACTGTAAATTTATCCCTCTGTGTTTTGGATGAAGACATCTATTTGACAATTAACTGTAGATTTATTCCCTGTGTATTGATTGCGGATCTCTAATTAAAACATTAACTGTAGATTTATCCCCTGTGTATTGGTTGTGGATCTCTATTTCGCAATTAATTGTATATTTATCCACTGTGTATTGGTTGTGGATCTCTATTTAACAATTAATTGTAGATTTATCCCCTGCGTATTGGTTGTGGATCTCTATTTAACAATTGATTGTAGATTGATCCCCTGTGTATTGGTTGTGGAACTCTATTTAACAATTAATTGTAGATTTACCACCTGTGTATTGGTTGTGGATCTCTATTTAGCCATTATTTGTAGATTTAGCCCCTGTGTATTGGTTGTGGAACTCTATTTAACAATTTATTGTAGATTTATCCCCTGTGTATTGGTTGTGGATCTCTATTTAACAATTAACTGTAGATTTATCCCCTGTGTATAGGTTGTGGATCACTATTTAACAATTAACTGCAGATTTACCACCTGTGTATTGGTTGTGGAACTCTATTTAACAGTTGATTGTAGATTTATCCCCTGTGTATTGGTTGTGGATCTCTATTTAACAATTAACTGTAGATTTTTCCCCTGTGTATTGGTTGTGGATCTCTATTTAACAATTAACTGCAGATTTACCACCTGTGTATTGGTTGTGGAACTCTATTTAACAGTTGATTGTAGATTTATCCCCTGTGTATTGGTTGTGGATCTCTATTTAACAATTAACTGTAGATTTTTCCCCTGTGTATTGGTTGTGGATCTCTATTTAGCAATTATTTGTAGATGTGTCCCCTGTGTATTGGTTGTGGAACTCTATTTAAAAATTAACTGCAGATTTACCACCTGTGTATTGGTTGTGGCTCTCTATTTAGCAATTAATTGTAGATTTATCCCCTGTGTATTGGTTGTGGATCTCTATTTAACGATTAATTGTAGATTTATCCACTGTGTATTGGTTGTGGAACTCTATTTAACAATTAATTGTAGATTTACAACCTGTGTATTGGTTGTGGATCTCTATTTAGCAATTAATTGTAGATTTATCCCCTGTGTATTGGTTGTGGATCTCTATTTAACAATTAACTGTAGATTTACCACCTGTGTGTTGGTTGTGGAACTCTATTTAACAATTAATTGTAGATTTATCCCCTGTGTATTGGTTGTGGATCTCTATTTAACAATTATCTGTAGATTTATCCCCTGTGTATAGTTTGTGGGTCTCTATTTTACAATTAACTGTAGATTTACCACCTGTGTATTGGTTGTGCAACTCTATTTAACAATTGATTGTAGATTTATCCCCTGTGTATTGGTTGTGGATCTCTATTTAACAATTAATTGTAGATTTATCCCCTGTGTATTGGCTGTGGATCTCTATTTAACAATTAACTGTAGATTTATCCCCTGTGTATAGGATGTGGATCTCTATTTAACAATTAACTGTAGATTTACCACCTGTGTATTGGTTGTGGAACTCTATTTATCAATTAATTGTAGACTTATCCCCTGTGTATTGGTTTTGGAGCTCTATTTAACAATTAACTGTAGATTTATCCCCTGTGCATTGGTTGTGGATCTCTATTTAACAATTAACTGCAGATTTATCCTCTATGTATTGGTTGTGATACTCTATTTAACAATTAACCGTCGATTTATCCCCTGTGTATCGGTTGTGGGACTCTATTTAACAATTAACTGTAGATTTACCACCTGTGTATTGGTTGTGGATCTCTATTTAACTATTAATTGTAGATTTATCCCCAGTGTATTGGTTGTGGAACTCTATTTAACAATTAACTGTAGATCAATCCCCTGTGTATTGGTTGTGGAATTCTATTTAACAATTGACTGCAGATTTACCACCTGTGTATTGGTTGTGGATCTCTATTTAACAATTAATTGTAGATTTATCTCCAGTATATTGGTTGTGGATCTCTATTTAACAATTAACTGTAGATTTATCCCCTGTGTATAGGTTGTGGATCTCTATTTAACAATTAATTGTAGATTTATCCCCTGTGTATTGGTTGTGGATCTCTATTTAACAATTAACTGTAGATTTATCCCCTGTGTATTGGTTGTGGATCTCTATATAACAATTAACTGTAGATTTATCCCCTGTGTATTGGTTGTGGATCTCTATTTAGCAATTAATTGTATATTCATCCCCTGTGTATTGGTTGTGGAACTCTATTTAACAATTAACTGTAGATTTAACCCCTGTGTATTGGTTGTGGATCTCTATATAACAATTAACTGTAGATTTATCCCCTGTGTATTGGTTGTGAATCTCTTTTTAACAATTAACTGTAAATTTATCCCTCTGTGTTTTGGATGAAGACCTCTATTTGACAATTAACTGTAGATTTATTCCCTGTGTATTGATTGCGGATCTCTAATTAAAACATTAACTGTAGATTTATCCCCTGTGTATTGGTTGTGGATCTCTATTTAGCAATTAATTGTATATTTATCCACTGTGTATTGGTTGTGGATCTCTATTTAACAATTAATTGTAGATTTATCCCCTGCGTATTGGTTGTGGATCTCTATTTAACAATTGATTGTAGATTTATCCCCTGTGTATTGGTTGTGGAACTCTATTTAACAATTAATTGTAGATTTACCACCTGTGTATTGGTTGTGGATCTCTATTTAGCCATTATTTGTAGATTTAGCCCCTGTGTATTGGTTGTGGAACTCTATTTAACAATTAGCTGCACATTTACCACCTGTGTATTGGTTGTGGAACGCTATTTAACAATTAACTGTAGATGTATCCCCTGTGTATTGGTTGTGGAACTCTATTTAACAATTAATTGTAGATTTATCCCCTGTGTATTGGTTGTGGATCTCTATTTAACAATTAACTGTAGATTTATCCCCTGTGTATAGGTTGTGGATCACTATTTAACAATTAACTGCAGATTTACCACCTGTGTATTGGTTGTGGAACTCTATTTAACAGTTGATTGTAGATTTATCCCCTGTGTATTGGTTGTGGATCTCTATTTAACAATTAACTGTAGATTTTTCCCCTGTGTATTGGTTGTGGATCTCTATTTAGCAATTAATTGTAGATTTATCCCCTGTGTATTGGTTGTGGATCTCTATTTAACAATTAGTTGTAGATTTATCCACTGTGTATTGGTTGTGGAACTCTATTTAACACTTAATTGTAGATTTACCACCTGTGTATTGGTTGTGGATCTCTATTTAGCAATTATTTGTAGATGTGTCCCCTGTGTATTGGTTGTGGAACTCTATTTAAAAATTAACTGCAGATTTACCACCTGTGTATTGGTTGTGGCTCTCTATTTAGCAATTAATTGTAGATTTATCCCCTGTGTATTGGTTGTGGATCTCTATTTAACGATTAATTGTAGATTTATCCACTGTGTATTGGTTGTGGAACTCTATTTAACAATTAATTGTAGATTTACAACCTGTGTATTGGTTGTGGATCTCTATTTAGCAATTAATTGTAGATTTATCCCCTGTGTATTGGTTGTGGATCTCTATTTAACAATTAACTGTAGATTTACCACCTGTGTGTTGGTTGTGGAACTCTATTTAACAATTAATTGTAGATTTATCCCCTGTGTATTGGTTGTGGATCTCTATTTAACAATTATCTGTAGATTTATCCCCTGTGTATAGTTTGTGGGTCTCTATTTTACAATTAACTGTAGATTTACCACCTGTGTATTGGTTGTGCAACTCTATTTAACAATTGATTGTAGATTTATCCCCTGTGTATTGGTTGTGGATCTCTAGTTAACAATTAATTG
Organism: Heterodontus francisci; assembly: GCF_036365525.1. Classification (NCBI taxonomy): domain Eukaryota; kingdom Metazoa; phylum Chordata; class Chondrichthyes; order Heterodontiformes; family Heterodontidae; genus Heterodontus; species Heterodontus francisci. Next base: position 1,089,124 of record NW_027140357.1, on the reverse strand, counting down.
TAGATTTATCCCCTGTGTATTGGCTGTGGATCTCTATTTAACAATTAACTGTAGATTTATCCCCTGTGTATAGGATGTGGATCTCTATTTAACAATTAACTGTAGATTTACCACCTGTGTATTGGTTGTGGAACTCTATTTATCAATTAATTGTAGACTTATCCCCTGTGTATTGGTTTTGGAGCTCTATTTAACAATTAACTGCAGATTTATCCCCTGTGCATTGGTTGTGGATCTCCATTTAACAATTAACTGTAGATTTATCCCCTGTGTATAGGATGTGGATCTCTATTTATCAATTAATTGTAGATTTATCCCCAGTGTATTGGTTGTGGAACTCTATTTAACAATTAACTGTAGATCAATCCCCTGTGTATTGGTTGTGGAATTCTATTTAACAATTGACTGCAGATTTACCACCTGTGTATTGGTTGTGGATCTCTATTTAACAATTAATTGTAGATTTATCCCCTGTATATTGGTTTTGGATCTCTATTTAACAATTAACTGTAGATTTATCCCCTGTGTATAGGTTGTGGAACTCTATTTAACAATTGACTGCAGATTTACCACCTGTGTATTGGTTGTGGATCTCTATATAACAATTAACTGTAGATTTATCCCCTGTGTATTGGTTGTGGATCTCTATTTAACAATTAATTGTAGATTTATCCCCTGTGTATTGGTTGTGGATCTCTATTTAACAATTAACTGCAGATTTATCCCCTGTGTATTGGTTGTGGATCTCTATATAACAATTAACTGTAGATTTATCCCCTGTGTATTTTTTTTGTGGATCTCTATTTAGCAATTAATTGTATATTTATCCCCTGTGTATTGGTTGTGGAACTCTATTTAACAATTAACTGTAGATTTATCCCCTGTGTATTGGTTGTGGATCTCTATATAACAATTAACTGTAGATTTATCCCCTGTGTATTGGTTGTGGATCTCTTTTTAACAATTAACTGTAAATTTATCCCCTGTGTATTGGTTGTGGACCTCTATTTGACAATTAACTGTAGATTTACCACCTGTGTATTGATTGCGGATCTCTATTTAACAATTAACTGCAGATTTATCCCCTGTGTATTGGTTGTGGATCTCTATTTAGCAATTAATTGTATATTTATCCCCTGTGTATTGGTTGTGGAACTCTATTTAACAATTAACTGTAGATTTATCCCCTGTGTATTGGTTGTGGATCTCTATTCAGCAATTAATTGTAGATTTATCCCCTGTGTATTGGTTGTGGAACTCTATTTAACAATTGACTGCAGATTTACCACCTGTGTATTGGTTGTGGATCTCTATTTAACAATTAATTGTAGATTTATCCCCTGTGTATTGGTTGTGGAACTCTATTTAACTATTAATTGTAGATTTAACACCAGTGTATTGGTTGTGGAACTCTATTTAACAATTAACTGTAGATCTATCCCCTGTGTATTGGTTGTGGAACACTATTTAACAATTGACTGCAGATTTACCACCTGTGTATTGGTTGTGGATCTCTATTTAACAATTAATTGTAGATTTATCCCCTGTATATTGGTTGTGTATCTCTATTTAACAATTAACTGTAGATCTATATCCTGTGTATAGGTTGTGGATCTCTATTTAACAATTAATTTTAGATTTATCCCTGTGTATTGGTTGTGGATCTCTATTTAACAATTAACTGTAGATTTATCCCCTGTGTATTGGTTGTGGATCTCTATATAAGAATTAACTGTTGATTTATCCCCTGTGTATTGGTTGTGGATCTCTATTTAGCAATTAATTGCATATTTATCCCCTGTGTATTGGTTGTGGAACTCTATTTAAAAATTAACTGTAGATTTATCCCCTGTGTATTGGTTGTGGAACTCTATTTAAAAATTAACTGTAGATTTATCCCCTGTGTATTGGTTGTGGATCTCTATTTAGCAATTAATTGTAGATTTATCCCCTGTGTATTGGTTGTGGATCTCTATTTAACATTTGATTGTAGATTTATCCCCTTTGTATTGGTTGTGGAACTCTATTTAACAATTAATTGTAGATTTACCACCTGTGTATTGGTTGTGGATCTCTATTTAGCAATTATTTGTAGATTTATCCCCTGTGTATTGGTTGTGGAACTCTATTTAACAATTAACTGTAGATTTACCACCTGTGTATTGGTTGTGGAACGCTATTTAACAATTAACTGTAGATTTATCCCCTGTGTATTGGTTGTGCATCTCTATTTAACAATTAACTGCAGATTTACCACCTGTGTATTGGCTGTGGATCTCTATTTAGCAATTAATTGTAGATGTATCCCCTGTGTATTGGTTGTGGATCTCTATTTAACAATTAGCTGTCGATTTATCCGCTGTGTATTGGTTGTGGATCTCTATTTAGCAATTAATTGTTGATTTATCCCCTGTGTATTGGTTGTGGATCTCTATTTAACAATTAATTGTAGATTTATCCACTGTGTATTGGTTGTGGAACTCTATTTAACAATTAATTGTAGATTTACAACCTGTGTATTGGTTGTGGATCTCTATTTAGCAATTAATTGTAGATTTATCCCCTGTGTATTGGTTGTGGATCTCTATTTAACAATTAATTGTAGATTTATCCCCTGTGTATTGGTTGTGGAACTCTATTTAACACTTAATTGTAGATTTACCACCTGTGTATTGGTTGTGGATCTCTATTTAGCAATTATTTGTAGATCTATCCCCTGTGTATTGGTTGTGGATCTCTATTTAACAATTAGCTGTCGATTTATCCCCTGTGTATTGGTTGTGGATCTCTATTTAGCAATTAATTGTTGATTTATCCCCTGTGTATTGGTTGTGGATCTCTATTTAACAATTAATTGTAGATTTATCCACTGTGTATTGGTTGTGGAACTCTATTTAACAATTAATTGTAGATTTACAACCTGTGTATTGGTTGTGGATCTCTATTTAGCAATTAATTGTAGATTTATCCCCTGTGTATTGGTTGTGGATCTCTATTTAACAATTAACTGTAGATTTACCACCTGTGTATTGGTTGTGGAACTCTATTTAACAATTAATTGTAGATTTATCCCCTGTGTATTGGTTGTGGATCTCTATTTAACAATTAACTGCAGATTTACCACCGGTGTATTGGTTGTGGAACTCTATTTAACAATTGATTGTAGATTTATCCCCTGTGTATTGGTTGTGGAACTCTATTTAACTATTAACTGTAGATTTATCCCCTGTGTATTGGTTGTGGAACTCTATTTAACAATTAACTGTAGATTTGCCACCTGTGTATTGGTTGTGGATCACTATTTAACAATTAATTGTAGATTTATCCCCTGTATATTGGTTGTGGAACTCTATTTAACTATTAATTGTAGATTTATCCCCTGTGCATTGGTTGTGGACCTCTATTTAACAATTAACTGTAGATTTATCCCTTGTGTATAGGTTGTGGATCTCTATTTAACAATTAACTGTAGATTTATCCCATGTGTATTGGTTGTGGATCTCTATTTAACAATTAATTGTAGATTTATCCCCTGTGTATTGGTTGTGGATCTCTATTTAACAATTAACTGTAGATTTATCCCCTGTGTATTGGTTGTGGATCTCTATATCACAATTAACTGTAGATTTATCCCCTGTGTATTGGTTGTGGATCGCTATTTAGCAATTAATTGTATATTTATCCCCTGTGTATTGGTTGTGGAACTCTATTTAACAATTAACTGTAGATTTATCCCCTGTGTATTGGTTGTGAATCTCTATTTAGCAATTAATTGTAGATTTATCCCCTGTGTATTGGTTGTGGATCTCTATTTAACAATTCATTGTAGATTTATCCCCTGTGTATTGGATGTGGAACTCTATTTAACCATTAATTGTAGATTTACCACCTGTGTATTGGTTGTGGATCTCTATTTAGCAATTATTTGTAGATGTATCCCCTGTGTATTGGTTGTGGAACTCTATTTAACAATTAACTGTAGATTTACCACCTGTGTATTGGTTGTGGAACGCTATTTAACAATTAACTGTAGATTTAACCCCTGTGTATTGGTTGTGCATCTCTATTTAACAATTAACTGTAGATTTACCACCTGTGTATTGGTTGTGGAACTCTATTTAACAATTAATTGTAGATTTATCCCATGTGTATTGGTTGTGGATCTCTATTTAACAATTAACTGTAGAGTTATCACCTGTGTATAGGTTGTGGATCTCTATTTAACAATTAACTGCAGATTTACCACCTGTGTATTGGGTGTGGAACTCTATTTAACAATTGATTTTAGATTTATCCCCTGTGTATTGGTTGTGGATCTCTATTTAACAATTAACTGTAGAGTTATCACCTGTGTATAGGTTGTGGATCTCTATTTAACAATTAACTGCAGATTTACCACCTGTGTATTGGGTGTGGAACTCTATTTAACAATTGATTTTAGATTTATCCCCTGTGTATTGGTTGTGGATCTCTATTTAACAATTAACTGTAGATTTATCCCCTGTGTATTGGTTGTGGATCTCTATTTAACAATTAACTGTAGATTTTTCCGCGGTGTATTGGTTGTGGATCTCTATTGAACAATTAACTGTCGATTTAACCCTGTGTATTGGTTGTGGATCTCTATTTAACAATTAACTGTAGATTTATCCCCTGTGTATTGGTTGTGGATCTCTATTTAGCAATTGATTGTAGATTTATCCCCTGTGTATTGGTTGTGGATCTCTATTTAACAATTAATTGTAGATTTTTCCACTGTGTATTGGTTGTGGAACTCTATTTAACACTTAACTGTAGATTTACCACCTGTGTATTGGTTGTGGAACTCTATTTAACAATTAACTGTAGAGTTACCACCTGTGTATTGGTTGTGGATCTCTGTTTAGCAATTAATTGTAGATTTATCCCCTGTGTATTGGTTGTGGATCTCTATTTAACAATTAATTGTACATTTATCCACTGTGTATTGGTTGTGGAACTCTATTTAACAATTAATTGTAGATTTACAACCTGTGTATTGGTTGTGGATCTCTATTTAGCAATTAATTGTAGATTTATCCCCTGTGTATTGGTTGTGGATCTCTATTTATCAATTAACTGCAGATTTACCACCTGTGTATTGGTTGTGGTACTCTATTTAACAATTAATTGTAGATTTATCCCCTGTGTATTGGTTGTGGATCTCTATTTAACCATTAACTGTAGATTTATCCCCTGTGTATAGGTTGTGGATCTCTATTTTAAAATTAACTGTAGATTTACCACCTGTGTATTGGTTGTGGAACTCTATTTAACAATTGATTGTAGATTTTTCCCCTGTGTACTGGTTGTGGATCTCTGTTTAACAATTAACTGTAGATTTATCCTCTGTGTATTGGTTGTGGAACTCTATTTAACAGTTAACTGCAGATTTATCCCCTGGGTATTGGTTGTGGAACTCTATTTAACAATTAACTGCAGATTTACCACCTGTGTATTGGGTGTGGAACTCTATTTAACAATTGATTTTAGATTTATCCCCTGTGTATTGGTTGTGGATCTCTATTTAACAATTAACTGTAGATTTATCCCCTGTGTATTGGTTGTGGATCTCTATTTAACAATTAACTGTAGATTTTTCCCCGTTGTATTGGTTGTGGATCTCTATTGAACAATTAACTGTAGATTTAACCCTGTGTATTGGTTGTGGATTTCTATTTAACAATTAACTGTAGATTTATCCCCTGTGTATTGGTTGTGGATCTCTATTTAGCAATTGATTGTAGATTTATCCACTGTGTATTTGTTGTGGAACTCTATTTAACACTTAACTGTAGATTTACCACCTGTGTATTGGTTGTGGATCTCTATTTAGCAATTATTTGTAGATGTATCCCCTGTGTATTGGTTGTGGAACTCTATTTAACACTTAACTGTAGAGTTACCACCTGTGTATTGGTTGTGGATCTCTATTTAGCAATTAATTGTAGATTTATCCCCTGTGTATTGGTTGTGGATCTCTATTTAACAATTAATTGTACATTTATCCACTGTGTATTGGTTGTGGATCTCTATTTAGCAATTGATTGTAGATTTATCCACTGTGTATTGGTTGTGGAACTCTATTTAACACTTAACTGTAGATTTACCACCTGTGTATTGGTTGTGGATCTCTATTTAGCAATTATTTGTAGATTTATCCACTGTGTATTGGTTGTGGAACTCTATTTAACACTTAACTGTAGATTTACCACCTGTGTATTGGTGGTGGATCTCTATTTAACAATTAACTGTAGATTGTTCCCCGGTGTATTGTTTGTGGATCTCTATTGAACAATTAACTGTCGATTTAACCCTGTGTATTGGTTGTGGATCTCTATTTAACAATTAACTGTAGATTTATCCCCTGTGTATTGGTTGTGGATCTCTATTTCGCAATTGATTGTAGATTTATCCCCTGTGTATTGGTTGTGGATCTCTATTTAACAATTAATTGTAGATTTTTCCACTGTGTATTGGTTGTGGAACTCCATTTAACACTTAACTGTAGATTTACCACCTGTGTATTGGTTGTGGATCTCTATTTAGCAATTATTTGTAGATGTATCCCCTGTGTATTGGTTGTGGAAATCTATTTAACAATTAACTGTAGAGTTACCACCTGTGTATTGGTTGTGGATCTCTATTTAGCAATTAATTGTAGATTTATCCCCTGTGTATTGATTGTGGATCTCTATTTAACAATTAATTGTACATTTATCCACTGTGTATTGGTTGTGGAACTCTATTTAACAATTAATTGTAGATTTACAACCTGTGTTTTGGTTGTGGATCTCTATTTAGCAATTAATTGTAGATTTATCCCCTGTGTATTGGTTGTGGATCTCTATTTATCAATTAACTGCAGATTTACCACCTGTGTATTGGTTGTGGTACTCTATTTAACAATTAATTGTAGATTTATCCCCTGTGTATTGGTTGTGGATCTCTATTTAACCATTAACTGTAGATTTATCCCCTGTGTATAGGTTGTGGATCTCTATTTTACAATTAACTGTAGATTTACCACCTGTGTATTGGTTGTGGAACTCTATTTAACAATTGATTGTAGATTTTTCCCCTGTGTACTGGTTGTGGATCTCTGTTTAACAATTAACTGTAGATTTATCCTCTGTGTATTGGTTGTGGAACTCTATTTAACAGTTAACTGCAGATTTATCCCCTGGGTATTGGTTGTGGAACTCTATTTAACAATTAACTGCAGATTTACCACCTGTGTATTGGGTGTGGAACTCTATTTAACAATTGATTTTAGATTTATCCCCTGTGTATTGGTTGTGGATCTCTATTTAACAATTAACTGTAGATTTATCCCCTGTGTATTGGTTGTGGATCTCTATTTAACAATTAACTGTAGATTTTTCCCCGTTGTATTGGTTGTGGATCTCTATTGAACAATTAACTGTAGATTTAACCCTGTGTATTGGTTGTGGATCTCTATTTAACAATTAACTGTAGATTTAACCCTGTGTATTGGTTGTGGATCTCTATTTTGCAATTGATTGTAGATTTATCCACTGTGTATTGGTTGTGGAACTCTATTTAACACTTAACTGTAGATTTACCACCTGTGTATTGGTTGTGGATCTCTATTTAGCAATTATTTGTAGATGTATCCCCTGTGTATTGGTTGTTAAACTCTACTTAACAATTAACTGTAGAGTTACCACCTGTGTATTGGTTGTGGATCTCTATCTAGCAATTAATTGTAGATTTATCCCCTGTGTATTGGTTGTGGATCTCTATTTAACAATTAATTGTACATTTATCCACTGTGTATTGGTTGTGGATCTCTATTTAACCATTAACTGTAGATTTATCCCCTGTGTATAGGTTGTGGATCTCTATTTTACAATTAACTGTAGATTTACCACCTGTGTATTGGTTGTGGAACTCTATTTAACAATTGATTGTAGATTTTTCCCCTGTGTACTGGTTGTGGATCTCTGTTTAACAATTAACTGTAGATTTATCCTCTGTGTATTGGTTGTGGAACTCTGTTTAACAATTAACTGTAGATTTACCACCTGTGTATTGGTTGTGGATCTCTATTTAACAATAAATTGTAGATTTATCCCCTGTGTATTGGTTGTGGATCTCTATTTAACAATTAACTGTAGATTTATCCCCTGTGTATTGGTTGTGGATCTCTATTTAACAATTAACTGTAGATTTTTCCCCGTTGTATTGGTTGTGGATCTCTATTGAACAATTAACTGTAGATTTAACCCTGTGTATTGGTTGTGGATCTCTATTTAACAATTAACTGTAGATTTATCCCCTGTGTATTGGTTGTGGATCTCTATTTAGCAATTGATTGTAGATTTATCCACTGTGTATTGGTTGTGGAACTCTATTTAACACTTAACTGTAGATTTACCACCTGTGTATTGGTTGTGGATCTCTATTTAGCAATTATTTGTAGATGTATCCCCTGTGTATTGGTTGTTAAACTCTATTTAACAATTAACTGTAGAGTTACCACCTGTGTATTGGTTGTGGATCTCTATTTAGCAATTAATTGTAGATTTATCCCCTGTGTATTGGTTGTGGATCTCTATTTAACAATTAATTGTACATTTATCCACTGTGTATTGGTTGTGGATCTCTATTTAACCATTAACTGTAGATTTATCCCCTGTGTATAGGTTGTGGATCTCTATTTTACAATTAACTGTAGATTTACCACCTGTGTATTGGTTGTGGAACTCTATTTAACAATTGATTGTAGATTTTTCCCCTGTGTACTGGTTGTGGATCTCTGTTTAACAATTAACTGTAGATTTATCCTCTGTGTATTGGTTGTGGAACTCTGTTTAACAGTTAACTGCAGATTTATCCCCTGGGTATTGGTTGTGGAACTCTATTTAACAATTAACTGTAGATTTACCACCTGTGTATTGGTTGTGGATCTCTATTTAACAATAAATTGTAGATTTATCCCCTGTATATTGGTTGTGGAACTCTATTTAACTATTAATTGTAGATTTATCCCCTGTGTATTGGTTGTGGATCTCTATTTAACAATTAACTGTAGATTTATCCCCTGTGTATAGGTTGTGGATCTCTATTTAACAATTAACTGTAGATTTACCACCTGTGTATTGGTTGTGGAACTCTATTTAACAATTAATTGTAGATTTATCCCCTGTGTATTGGTTGTGGATCTCTATTTAACAATTAACTGTAGATTTATCCCATGTGTATTGGTTGTGGATCTCTATTTAACAATTAATTGTAGATTTACCACCTGTGTATTGGTTGTGGATCTCTATTTAACAATTAACTGTAGATTTATCCCCTGTGTATTGGTTGTGGATCTCTATATAACAATTAACTGTAGATTTATCCCCTGTGTATTGGTTGTGGATCTCTATTTGGCAATTAATTGTATATTTATCCCCTGTGTATTGGTTGTGGAACTCTATTTAACAATTAACTGTAGATTTATCCCCTGTGTATTGGTAGTGGATCTCTATTTAACAATTAATTGTAGATTTATCCCCTATGTATTGGTTGTGGATCACTAATTAACAATTAATTGTAGATTTATCCCCTGTGTATTGGTTGTGGAACTCTATTTAACAATTAATTGTAGATTTACCACCTGTGTATTTGTTGTGGAGCTCTATTTAACAATTAATTGTAGATTTATCCACAGTGTATTGGTTGTGGATCTCTATTTAACAATTAACTGTAGATTTACCACCTGTGTATTGGTTGTGGAGCTCTATTTAACAATTAACTGTAGATTGATCTCCTGTGTATTGGTTGTGGATCTCTATTTAACAATTAACTGTAGATTTATCCCCTGTGTATTGGTTGTGGATATCTATTTAACAATTAACTGTAGATTTACCACCTGTGTATAGGTTGTGGATCTCTATTTAACAATTAATTGTAGATTTATCCCCTTTGTATTGGTTGTGGATCTCTATTTAACTATTAATTGTAGATTTATCCACTGTGTATTGGTTGTGGAACGCTATTTAAAAATTAATTGTAGATTTACAACCTGTGTATTGGTTGTGGATCTCTATTTAGCAATTAATTGTAGATTTATCCCCTGTGTATTGGTTGTGGATCTCTATTTACCAATTAACTGTAGATTTACCACCTGTGTATTGGTTGTGGAACTCTATTTAACAATTAATTGTAGATTTATCCCGTGTGTATTGGTTGTGGATCTCTATTTAACAATTAACTGTAGATTTATACCCTGAGTATAGGTTGTGGATCTCTTTTTTACAATTTACTGTAGATTTACCACCTGTGTATTGGTTGTGGAACTCTATTTAACAATTGATTGTAGATTTATCCCTTGTGTACTGGTTGTGGATCTCTGTTTAACAATTAACTGTAGATTTATCCTCTGTGCATTGGTTGTGGAACTCTATTTAACAATTAACTGTAGATTTATCCCCTGTGTATTGGTTGTGGAACTCTATTTAACAATTAACTGTAGATTTACCACCTTTGTATTGGTTGTGGATCTCTATTTAACAATTAATTGTAGATTTATCCCGTGGATATTGGTTGTGGAACTCTATTTAACTATTAATTGTAGATTTATTCCCTGTGTATTGGTTGTGGATCTGTATTTAACAATTAACTGTAGATTTATCCCCTGTGTATAGGTTGTGGATCTCTATTTAACAATTAACTGTAGATTTACCACCTGTGTATTGGTTGTGGAACTCTATTTAACAATTAATTGTAGATTTATCCCCTGTGTATTGGTTGTGGATCTCTATTTAACAATTAACTGTAGATTTATCCCATGTGTATTGGTTGTGGATCTCTATTTAACAATTAATTGTAGATTTATCGCCTGTGTATTGGTTGTGGATCTCTATTTAACAATTAACTGTAGATTTATCCCCTGTGTATTGGTTGTGGATCTCTATATAACAATTAACTGTAGATTTATCCCCTGTGTATTGGTTGTGGATCGCTATTTAGCAATTAATTGTATATTGATCCCCTGTGTATTGGTTGTGGAACTCGATTTAACAATTAACTGTAGATTTATCCCCTGTGTATTGGTTGTGGATCTCTATTTAGCAATTAATTGTAGATTTATCCCCTGTGTATTGGTTGTGGATCTCTATTTAACAATTCATTGTAGATTTATCCCCTGTGTATTGGATGTGGAACTCTATTTAACCATTAATTGTAGATTTACCACTTGTGTATTGGTTGTGGATCTCTATTTAGCAATTATTTGTAGATTTATCCCCTCTGTATTGGTTGTGGATCTCTATTTAACAATTAACTGTAGATTTACCACTTGTGTATTGGTGGTGGAACTCTATTTAACAATTAACTGTAGATTTAACCCCTGTCTATTGGTTGTGCATCTCTATTTAACAATTAACTGTAGATTTACCACCTGTGTATTGGTTGTGGAACTCTATTTAACAATTAATTGTAGATTTATCCCATGTGTATTGGTTGTGGATCTCTATTTAACAATTAACTGTAGATTTATCCCATGTGTATTGGTTGTGGATCTCTATTTAACAATTAATTGTAGATTTATCCCCGGTGTATTGGTTGTGGATCTCTATTTAACAATTAACTGTAGATTTATCCCCTGTGTATTGGTTGTGGATCTCTATATCACAATTAACTGTAGATTTATCCCCTGTGTATTGGTTGTGGATCGCTATTTAGCAATTAATTGTATATTTATCCCCTGTGTATTGGTTGTGGAACTCTATTTAACAATTAACTGTAGATTTATCCCCTGTGTATTGGTTGTGAATCTCTATTTAGCAATTAATTGTAGATTTATCCCCTGTGTATTGGTTGTGGAACTCTATTTAACAATTAACTGTAGATTTATCCCCTGTGTATTGGTTGTGGATCTCTATTTAACAATTCATTGTAGATTTATCCCCTGTGTATTGGATGTGGAACTCTATTTAACCATTAATTGTAGATTTCGCACCTGTGTATTGGTTGTGGATCTCTATATAACAATTAACTGTAGATTTATCCCCTGTGTATTGGTTGTGGATCTCTATTAAACAATTAACTGTAGATTTACCACCTGTGTATTGGTTGTGGAACGCTATTTAACAATTAACTGTAGATTTAACCCCTGTGTATTGGTTGTGCATCTCTATTTAACAATTAACTGTAGATTTACCACCTGTGTATTGGTTGTGGAACTCTATTTAACAATTAATTGTAGATTTATCCCATGTGTATTGGTTGTGGATCTCTATTTAACAATTAACTGTAGAGTTATCCCATGTGTATAGGTTGTGGATCTCTATTTAACAATTAACTGCAGATTTACCACCTGTGTATTGGGTGTGGAACTCTATTTAACAATTGATTTTAGATTTATCCCCTGTGTATTGGTTGTGGATCTCTATTTAACAATTAACTGTAGATTTATCCCCTGTGTATTGGTTGTGGATCTCTATTTAACAATTAACTGTAGATTTATCCCCTGTGTATTGGTTGTGGATCTCTATTTAACAATTAACTGTAGATTTATCCCCTGTGTATTGGTTGTGGATCTCTATTTAACAATTAACTGTAGATTTTTCTCCGGTGTATTGGTTGTGGATCTCTATTGAACAATTAACTGTCGATTTAACCCTGTGTATTGGATGTGGATCTCTATTTAACAATTAACTGTAGATTTATCCCCTGTGTATTGGTTGTGGATCTCTATTTAGCAATTGATTGTAGATTTATCCCCTGTGTATTGGTTGTGGATCTCTATTTAACAATTAATTGTAGATTTTTCCACTGTGTATTGGTTGTGGAACTCTATTTAACACTTAACTGTAGATTTACCACCTGTGTATTGGTTGTGGATCTCTATTTAGCAATTATTTGTAGATTTATCCCCTGTGTATTGGTTGTGGATTTCTATTTAAAAATTAACTGCAGATTTACCACCTGTGTATTGGTTGTGGTACTCTATTTAACAATTAATTGTAGATTTATCCCCTGTGTATTGGTTGTGGATCTCTATTTTACAATTAACTGTAGATTTACCACCTGTGTATTGGTTGTGGAACTATATTTAACAATTGATTGTAGATTTTTCCCCTGTGCACTGGTTGTGGATCTCTGTTTAACAATTAACTGTAGATTTAACCCCTGTGTATTGGTTGTGCATCTCTATTTAACAATTAACTGTAGATTTACCACCTGTGTATTGGTTGTGGAACTCTATTTAACAATTAATTGTAGATTTATCCCATGTGTATTGGTTGTGGATCTCTATTTAACAATTAACTGTAGAGTTATCCCATGTGTATAGGTTGTGGATCTCTATTTAACAATTAACTGCAGATTTACCACCTGTGTATTGGGTGTGGAACTCTATTTAACAATTGATTTTAGATTTATCCCCTGTGTATTGGTTGTGGATCTCTATTTAACAATTAACTGTAGATTTATCCCCTGTGTATTGGTTGTGGATCTCTATTTAACAATTAACTGTAGATTTATCCCCTGTGTATTGGTTGTGGATCTCTATTTAACAATTAACTGTAGATTTATCCCCTGTGTATTGGTTGTGGATCTCTATTTAACAATTAACTGTAGATTTTTCTCCGGTGTATTGGTTGTGGATCTCTATTGAACAATTAACTGTCGATTTAACCCTGTGTATTGGATGTGGATCTCTATTTAACAATTAACTGTAGATTTATCCCCTGTGTATTGGTTGTGGATCTCTATTTAGCAATTGATTGTAGATTTATCCCCTGTGTATTGGTTGTAGATCTCTATTTAACAATTAATTGTAGATTTTTCCACTGTGTATTGGTTGTGGAACTCTATTTAACACTTAACTGTAGATTTACCACCTGTGTATTGGTTGTGGATCTCTATTTAGCAATTATTTGTAGATTTATCCCCTGTGTATTGGTTGTGGATTTCTATTTAAAAATTAACTGCAGATTTACCACCTGTGTATTGGTTGTGGTACTCTATTTAACAATTAATTGTAGATTTATCCCCTGTGTATTGGTTGTGGATCTCTATTTTACAATTAACTGTAGATTTACCACCTGTGTATTGGTTGTGGAACTATATTTAACAATTGATTGTAGATTTTTCCCCTGTGCACTGGTTGTGGATCTCTGTTTAACAATTAACTGTAGATTTATCCTCTGTGTATTGGTTGTGGAACTCTATTTAACAGTTAACTGCAGATTTATCCCCTGGGTATTGGTTGTGGAACTCTATTTAACAATTAACTGCAGATTTACCACCTGTGTATTGGGTGTGGAACTCTATTTAACAATTGATTTTAGATTTATCCCCTGTGTATTGGTTGTGGATCTCTATTTAACAATTAACTGTAGATTTATCCCCTGTGTATTGGTTGTGGATCTCTATTTAACAATTAACTGTAGATTTTTCCCCGTTGTATTGGTTGTGGATCTCTATTGAACAATTAACTGTAGATTTATCCCCTGTGTATTGGTTGTGGATCTCTATTTAGCAATTCATTGTAGATTTATCCACTGTGTATTGGTTGTGGAACTCTATTTAACACTTAACTGTAGATTTACCACCTGTGTATTGGTTGTGGATCTCTATTTAGCAATTATTTGTAGATGTATCCCCTGTGTATTGGTTGTTAAACTCTATTTAACAATTAACTGTAGAGTTACCACCTGTGTATTTGTTGTGGATCTCTATTTAGCAATTAATTGTAGATTTATCCCCTGTGTATTGGTTGTGGATCTCTATTTAACAATTAACTGTAGATTTATCCCCTGTGTATTGGTTGTGGATCTCTATTTAGCAATTCATTGTAGATTTATCCACTGTGTATTGGTTGTGGAACTCTATTTAACACTTAACTGTAGATTTACCACCTGTGTATTGGTTGTGGATCTCTATTTAGCAATTATTTGTAGATGTATCCCCTGTGTATTGGTTGTTAAACTCTATTTAACAATTAACTGTAGAGTTACCACCTGTGTATTTGTTGTGGATCTCTATTTAGCAATTAATTGTAGATTTATCCCCTGTGTATTGGTTGTGGATCTCTATTTAACAATTAATTGTACATTTATCCACTGTGTATTGGTTGTGGATCTCTATTTAACCATTAACTGTAGATTTATCCCCTGTGTATAGGTTGTGGATCTCTATTTTACAATTAACTGTAGATTTACCACCTGTGTATTGGTTGTGGAACTCTATTTAACAATTGATTGTAGATTTTTCCCCTGTGTACTGGTTGTGGATCTCTGTTTAACAATTAACTGTAGATTTATCCTCTGTGTATTGGTTGTGGAACTCTGTTTAACAGTTAACTGCAGATTTATCCCCTGGGTATTGGTTGTGGAACTCTATTTAACAATTAACTGTAGATTTACCACCTGTGTATTGGTTGTGGATCTCTATTTAACAATAAATTGTAGATTTATCCCCTGTATATTGGTTGTGGAACTCTATTTAACTATTAATTGTAGATTTATCCCCTGTGTATTGGTTGTGGATCTCTATTTAACAATTAACTGTAGATTTATCCCCTGTGTATAGGTTGTGGATCTCTATTTAACAATTAATTGTAGATTTATCCCCTGTATATTGGTTGTGGAACTCTATTTAACTATTAATTGTAGATTTATCCCCTGTGTATTGGTTGTGGATCTCTATTTAACAATTAACTGTAGATTTATCCCCTGTGTATAGGTTGTGTATCTCTATTTAACAATTAACTGTAGATTTACCACCTGTGTATTGGTTGTGGAACTCCATTTAACAATTAGTTGTAGATTTATCCCCTGTGTATTGGTTGTGGATCTCTATTTAACAATTAACTGTAGATTTATCCCCTGTGTATTGGTTGTGGATCTCTATATAACAATTAACTGTAGATTTATCCCCTGTGTATTGGTTGTGGATCTCTATTTGGCAATTAATTGTATATTTATCCCCTGTGTATTGGTAGTGGATCTCTCTTTAACAATTAATTGTAGATTTATCCCCTGTGTATTGGTTGTGGAACTCTATTTAACAATTAATTGTAGATTTACCACCTGTGTATTTGTTGTGGAGCTCTATTTAACAATTAATTGTAGATTTATCCCCTGTGTATTGGTTGTGGATCTCTATTTAACAATTAACTGTAGATTTACCACCTGTGTATTGGTTGTGGAGCTCTATTTAACAATTAACTGTAGATTGATCTCCTGTGTATTGGTTGTGGATCTCTGTTTAACAATTAACTGAAGATTTATCCCCTGTGTATTGGTTGTGGATATCTATTTAACAATTAACTGTAGATTTACCACCTGTGTATAGGTTGTGGATCTCTATTTAACAATTAATTGTAGATTTATCCCCTTTGTATTGGTTGTGGATCTCTATTTAACTATTAATTGTAGATTTATCCACTGTGTATTGGTTGTGGAACTCTATTTAAAAATTAATTGTAGATTTACAACCTGTGTATTGGTTGTGGATCTCTATTTAGCAATTAATTGTAGATTTATCCCCTGTGTATTGGTTGTGGATCTCTATTTACCAATTAACTGTAGATTTACCACCTGTGTATTGGTTGTGGAACTCTATTTAACAATTAATTGTAGATTTATCCCGTGTGTATTGGTTGTGGATCTCTATTTAACAATTAACTGTAGATTTATCCCCTGAGTATAGGTTGTGGATCTCTATTTTACAATTTACTGTAGATTTACCACCTGTGTATTGGTTGTGGAACTCTATTTAACAATTGATTGTAGATTTATCCCCTGTGTACTGGTTGTGGATCTCTGTTTAACAATTAACTGTAGATTTATCCTCTGTGCATTGGTTGTGGAACTCTATTTAACAATTAACTGTAGATTTATCCCCTGTGTATTGGTTGTGGAACTCTATTTAACAATTAACTGTAGATTTACCACCTCTGTATTGGTTGTGGATCTCTATTTAACAATTAATTGTAGATTTATCCCGTGTATATTGGTTGTGGAACTCTATTTAACTATTAATTGTAGATTTATCCCCTGTGTATTGGTTGTGGATCTATATTTAACAATTAACTGTAGATTTATCCCCTGTGTATAGGTTGTGGATCTCTATTTAACAATTAACTGTAGATTTACCACCTGTGTATTGGTTGTGGAACTCTATTTAACAATTAATTGTAGATTTATACCCTGTGTATTGGTTGTGGATCTCTGTTTAACAATTAACTGTAGATTTATCGCATGTGTATTGGTTGTGGATCTCTATTTAACAATTAATTGTAGATTTATCGCCTGTGTATTGGTTGTGGATCTCTATTTAACAATTAACTGTAGATTTATCCCCTGTGTATTGGTTGTGGATCTCTATATAACAATTAACTGTAGATTTATCCCCTGTGTATTGGTTGTGGATCGCTATTTAGCAATTAATTGTATATTGATCCCCTGTGTATTGGTTGTGGAACTCTATTTAACAATTAACTGTAGATTTATCCCCTGTGTATTGGTTGTGGATCTCTATTTAGCAATTAATTGTAGATTTATCCCCTGTGTATTGGTTGTGGATCTCTATTTAACAATTCATTGTAGATTTATCCCCTGTGTATTGGATGTGGAACTCTATTTAACCATTAATTGTAGATTTACCACTTGTGTATTGGTTGTGGATCTCTATTTAGCAATTATTTGTAGATTTATCCCCTCTGTATTGGTTGTGGAAATCTATTTAACAATTAACTGTAGATTTACCACCTGTGTATTGGTTGTGGAACTCTATTTAACAATTAACTGTAGATTTAACCCCTGTGTATTGGTTGTGCATCTCTATTTAACAATTAACTGTAGATTTACCACCTGTGTATTGGTTGTGGAACTCTATTTAACAATTAATTGTAGATTTATCCCATGTGTATTGGTTGTGGATCTCTATTTAACAATTAACTGTAGATTTATCCCATGTGTATTGGTTGTGGATCTCTATTTAACAATTAATTGTAGACTTATCCCCGGTGTATTGGTTGTGGATCTCTATTTAACAATTAACTGTAGATTTATCCCCTGTGTATTGGTTGTGGATCTCTATATCACAATTAACTGTAGATTTATCCCCTGTGTATTGGTTGTGGATCGCTATTTAGCAATTAATTGTATATTTATCCCCTGTGTATTGGTTGTGGAACTCTATTTAACAATTAACTGTAGATTTATCCCCTGTGTATTGGTTGTGAATCTCTATTTAGCAATGAATTGTAGATTTATCCCCTGTGTATTGGTTGTGGATCTCTATTTAACAATTCATTGCAGATTTATCCCCTGTGTATTGGATGTGGAACTCTATTTAACCATTAATTGTAGATTTACCACCTGTGTATTGGTTGTGGATCTCTATTTAACAATTAACTGTAGATTTACCACCTGTGTATTGGTTGTGGAACGCTATTTAACAATTAACTGTAGATTTAACCCCTGTGTATTGGTTGTGCATCTCTATTTAACAATTAACTGTAGATTTACCACCTGTGTATTGGTTGTGGAACTCTATTTAACAATTAATTGTAGATTTATCCCATGTGTATTGGTTGTGGATCTCTATTTAACAATTAACTGTAGTGTTATCCCCTGTGTATAGGTTGTGGATCTCTATTTAACAATTAACTGCAGATTTACCACCTGTGTATTGGGTGTGGAACTCTATTTAACAATTGATTTTAGATTTATCCCCTGTGTATTGGTTGTGGATCTCTATTTAACAATTAACTGTAGATTTATCCCCTGTGTATTGGTTGTGGATCTCTATTTAACAATTAACTGTAGATTTTTCCCCGGTGTATTGGTTGTGGATCTCTATTGAACAATTAACTGTCGATTTAACCCTGTGTATTGGTTGTGGATCTCTATTTAACAATTAACTGTAGATTTATCCCCTGTGTATTGGTTGTGGATCTCTATTTAGCAATTGATTGTAGATTTATCCCCTGTGTATTGGTTGTGGATCTCTATTTAACAATTAATTGTAGATTTTTCCACTGTGTATTGGTTGTGGAACTCTATTTAACACTTAACTGTAGATTTACCACCTGTGTATTGGTTGTGGATCTCTATTTAGCAATTATTTGTAGATGTATCCCCTGTGTATTGGTTGTGGAACTCTATTTAACAATTAACTGTAGAGTTACCACCTGTGTATTGGTTGTGGATCACTGTTTAGCAATTAATTGTAGATTTATCCCCTGTGTATTGATTGTGGATCTCTATTTAACAATTAATTGTACATTTATCCACTGTGTATTGGTTGTGGAACTCTATTTAACAATTAATTGTAGATTTACAACCTGTGTATTGGTTGTGGATCTCTATTTAGCAATTAATTGTAGATTTATCCCCTGTGTATTGGTTGTGGATCTCTATTTATCAATTAACTGCAGATTTACCACCTGTGTATTGGTTGTGGTACTCTATTTAACAATTAATTGTAGATTTATCCCCTGTGTATTGGTTGTGGAGCTCTATTTAACAATTAACTGCAGATTTACCACCTGTGTATTGGGTGTGGAACTCTATTTAACAATTGATTTTAGATTTATCCCCTGTGTATTGGTTGTGGATCTCTATTTAACAATTAACTGTAGATTTATCCCCTGTGTATTGGTTGTGGATCTCTATTTAACAATTAACTGTAGATTTTTCCCCGTTGTATTGGTTGTGGATCTCTATTGAACAATTAACTGTAGATTTAACCCTGTGTATTGGTTGTGGATCTCTATTTAACAATTAACTGTAGATTTATCCCCTGTGTATTGGTTGTGGATCTCTATTTAGCAATTGATTGTAGATTTATCCACTGTGTATTTGTTGTGGAACTCTATTTAACACTTAACTGTAGATTTACCACCTGTGTATTGGTTGTGGATCTCTATTTAGCAATTATTTGTAGATGTATCCCCTGTGTATTGGTTGTGGAACTCTATTTAACACTTAACTGTAGAGTTACCACCTGTGTATTGGTTGTGGATCTCTATTTAGCAATTAATTGTAGATTTATCCCCTGTGTATTGGTTGTGGATCTCTATTTAACAATTAATTGTACATTTATCCACTGTGTATTGGTTGTGGATCTCTATTTAGCAATTGATTGTAGATTTATCCACTGTGTATTGGTTGTGGAACTCTATTTAACACTTAACTGTAGATTTACCACCTGTGTATTGGTTGTGGATCTCTATTTAGCAATTATTTGTAGATTTATCCACTGTGTATTGGTTGTGGAACTCTATTTAACACTTAACTGTAGATTTACCACCTGTGTATTGGTGGTGGATCTCTATTTAACAATTAACTGTAGATTTTTCCCCGGTGTATTGTTTGTGGATCTCTATTGAACAATTAACTGTCGATTTAACCCTGTGTATTGGTTGTGGATCTCTATTTAACAATTAACTGTAGATTTATCCCCTGTGTATTGGTTGTGGATCTCTATTTAGCAATTGATTGTAGATTTATCCCCTGTGTATTGGTTGTGGATCTCTATTTAACACTTAACTGTAGATTTACCACCTGTGTATTGGTTGTGGATCTCTATTTAGCAATTATTTGTAGATGTATCCCCTGTGTATTGGTTGTGGATCTCTATTTAGCAATTAATGGTAGATTTATCCCCTGTGTATTGATTGTGGATCTCTATTTAACAATTTTCTTTCTTTTCTTTTGGGCCTCCTTATCTCGAGAGACAATGGATACGCGCCTGGAGGTGGTCAGTGGTTTGTGAAGCAGCGCCTGGAGTGGCTATAAAGGCCAATTCTGGAGTGACAGGCTCTTCCACAGGTGCTGCAGAGAAATTTGTTTGTTGGGGCTGTTGCACAGTTGGCTCTCCCCTTGCGCCTCTGTCTTTTTTCCTGCCAACTACTAAGTCTCTTCGACTCGCCACAATTTAGCCCTGTCTTTATGGCTGCCCGCCAGCTCTGGCGAATGCTGGCAACTGACTCCCACGACTTGTGATCAATGTCACACGATTTCATGTCGCGTTTGCAGACGTCTTTATAACGGAGACATGGACGGCCGGTGGGTCTGATACCAGTGGCGAGCTCGCTGTACAATGTGTCTTTGGGGATCCTGCCATCTTCCATGCGGCTCACATGGCCAAGCCATCTCAAGCGCCGCTGACTCAGTAGTGTGTATAAGCTGGGGATGTTGGCCGCTTCAAGGACTTCTGTGTTGGAGATATAGTCCTGCCACCTGATGCCAAGTATTCTCCGAAGGCAGCGAAGATGGAATGAATTGAGACGTCGCTCTTGGCTGGCATACGTTGTCCAGGCCTCGCTGCCGTAGAGCAAGGTACTGAGGACACAGGCCTGATACACTCGGACTTTTGTGTTCCGTGTCAGTGCGCCATTTTCCCACACTCTCTTGGCCAGTCTGAACATAGCAGTGGAAGCCTTACCCATGCGCTTGTTGATTTCTGCATCTAGAGACAGGTTACTGGTGATAGTTGAGCCTAGGTAGGTGAACTCTTGAACCACTTCCAGAGCGTGGTCGCCAATATTGATGGATGGAGCATTTCTGACATCCTGCCCCATGATGTTCGTTTTCTTGAGGCTGATGGTTAGGCCAAATTCATTGCAGGCAGACGCAAACCTGTCGATGAGACTCTGCAGGCATTCTTCAGTGTGAGATGTTAAAGCAGCATCGTCAGCAAAGAGGAGTTCTCTGATGAGGACTTTCCGTACTTTGGACTTCGCTCTTAGACGGGCAAGGTTGAACAACCTGCCCCCTGATCTTGTGTGGAGGAAAATTCCTTCTTCAGAGGATTTGAACGCATGTGAAAGCAGCAGGGAGAAGAAAATCCCAAAAAGTGTGGGTGCGAGAACACAGCCCTGTTTCACACCACTCAGGATAGGAAAGGGCTCTGATGAGGAGCCACCATGTTGAATTGTGCCTTTCATATTGTCATGGAATGAGGTGATGATACTTAGTAGCTTTGGTGGACATCCGATCTTTTCTAGTAGTCTGAAGAGACCACGTCTGCTGACGAGGTCAAAGGCTTTGGTGAGATCAATGAAAGCAATGTAGAGGGGCATCTGTTGTTCACGGCATTTCTCCTGTATCTGACGAAGGGAGAACAGCATGTCAATAGTCGATCTCTCTGCACGAAAGCCACACTGTGCCTCAGGGTAGACGCGCTCGGCCAGCTTCTGGAGCCTGTTCAGAGCGACTCGAGCAAAGACTTTCCCCACTATGCTGAGCAGGGAGATTCCACGGTAGTTGTTGCAGTCACCGCGGTCACCTTTGTTTTTATAGAGGGTGATGATGTTGGCATCGCGCATGTCCTGGGGTATTAATTGTACATTTATCCACTGTGTATTGGTTGTGGAACTCTATTTAACAATTAATTGTAGATTTACAACCTGTGTATTGGTTGTGGATCTCTATTTAGCAATTAATTGTAGATTTATCCCCTGTGTATTGGTTGTGGATCTCTATTTATCAATTAACTGCAGATTTACCAACTGTGTATTGGTTGTGGTACTTTATTTAACAATTAATTGTAGATTTATCCCCTGTGTATTGGTTGTGGATCTCTATTTAACCATTAACTGTAGATTTATCCCCTGTGTATAGGTTGTGGATCTCTATTTTACAATTAACTATAGATTTACCACCTGTGTATTGGTTGTGGAACTCTATTTAACAATTGATTGTAGATTTTTCCCCTGTGTACTGGTTGTGGATCTCTGTTTAACAATTAACTGTAGATTTATCCTCTGTGTATTGGTTGTGGAACTCTATTTAACAGTTAACTGCAGATTTATCCCCTGGGTATTGGTTGTGGAACTCTATTTAACAATTAACTGCAGATTTACCACCTGTGTATTGGGTGTGGAACTCTATTTAACAATTGATTTTAGATTTATCCCCTGTGTATTGGTTGTGGATCTCTATTTAACAATTTACTGTAGATTTATCCCCTGTGTATTGGTTGTGGATCTCTATTTAACAATTAACTGTAGATTTTTCCCCGTTGTATTGGTTGTGGATCTCTATTGAACAATTAACTGTAGATTTAACCCTGTGTATTGGTTGTGGATCTCTATTTAACAATTAACTGTAGATTTATCCCCTGTGTATTGGTTGTGGATCTCTATTTAGCAATTGATTGTAGATTTATCCACTGTGTATTGGTTGTGGAACTCTATTTAACACTTAACTGTAGATTTACCACCTGTGTATTGGTTGTGGATCTCTATTTAGCAATTATTTGTAGATGTATCCCCTGTGTATTGGTTGTTAAACTCTATTTAACAATTAACTGCAGAGTTACCACCTGTGTATTGGTTGTGGATCTCAATTTAGCAATTAATTGTAGATTTATCCCCTGTGTATTGGTTGTGGATCTCTATTTAACAATTAATTGTACATTTATCCACTGTGTATTGGTTGTGGATCTCTATTTAACCATTAACTGTAGATATATCCCCTGTGTATAGGTTGTGGATCTCTATTTTACAATTAACTGTAGATTTACCACCTGTTTATTGGTTGTGGAACTCTATTTAACAATTGATTGTAGATTTTTCCCCTGTGTACTGGTTGTGGATCTCTGTTTAACAATTAACTGTAGATTTATCCTCTGTGTATTGGTTGTGGAACTCTGTTTAACAGTTAACTGCAGATTTATCCCCTGGGTATTGGTTGTGGAACTCTATTTAACAATTAACTGTAGATTTACCACCTGTGTATTGGTTGTGGATCTCTATTTAACAATTAATTGTAGATTTATCCCCTGTATATTGGTTGTGGAACTCTATTTAACTATTAATTGTAGATTTATCCCCTGTGTATTGGTTGTGGATCTCTATTTAACAATTAACTGTAGATTTATCCCCTGTGTATAGGTTGTGGATCTCTATTTAACAATTAACTGTAGATTTACCACCTGTGTATTGGTTGTGGAACTCTATTTAACAATTAATTGTAGATTTATCCCCTGTGTATTGGTTGTGGATCTCTATTTAACAATTAACTGTGGATTTATCCCATGTGTATTGGTTGTGGATCTCTATTTAACAATTAATTGTAGATTTACCACCTGTGTATTGGTTGTGGATCTCTATTTAACAATTAACTGTAGATTTATCCCCTGTGTATTGGTTGTGGATCTCTATATAACAATTAACTGTAGATTTATCCCCTGTGTATTGGTTGTGGATCTCTATTTGGCAATTAATTGTATATTTATCCCCTGTGTATTGGTTGTGGAACTCTATTTAACAATTAACTGTAGATTTATCCCCTGTGTATTGGTAGTGGATCTCTATTTAACAATTAATTGTAGATTTATCCCCTATGTATTGGTTGTGGATCACTATTTAACAATTAATTGTAGATTTATCCCCTGTGTATTGGTTGTGGAACTCTATTTAACAATTAATTGTAGATTTACCACCTGTGTATTTGTTGTGGAGCTCTATTTAACAATTAATTGTAGATTTATCCCCTGTGTATTGGTTGTGGATCTCTATTTAACAATTAACTGTAGATTTACCACCTGTGTATTGGTTCTGGAGCTCTATTTAACAATTAACTGTAGATTGATCTCCTGTGTATTGGTTGTGGATCTCTATTTAACAATTAACTGTAGATTTATCCCCTGTGTATTGGTTGTGGATATCTATTTAACAATTAACTGTAGATTTACCACCTGTGTATAGGTTGTGGATCTCTATTTAACAATTAATTGTAGATTTATCCCCTTTGTATTGGTTGTGGATCTCTATTTAACTATTAATTGTAGATTTATCCACTGTGTATTGGTTGTGGAACTCTATTTAAAAATTAATTGTAGATTTACAACCTGTGTATTGGTTGTGGATCTCTATTTAGCAATTAATTGTAGAATTGTCCCCTGTGTATTGGTTGTGGATCTCTATTTACCAATTAACTGTAGATTTACCACCTGTGTATTGGTTGTGGAACTCTATTTAACAATTAATTGTAGATTTATCCCGTGTGTATTGGTTGTGGATCTCTATTTAACAATTAACTGTAGATTTATCCCCTGAGTATAGGTTGTGGATCTCTATTTTACAATTTACTGTAGATTTACCACCTGTGTATTGGTTGTGGAACTCTATTTAACAATTGATTGTAGATTTATCCCCTGTGTACTGGTTGTGGATCTCTGTTTAACAATTAACTGTAGATTTATCCTCTGTGCATTGGTTGTGGAACTCTATTTAACAATTAACTGTAGATTTATCCCCTGTGTATTGGTTGTGGAACTCTATTTAACAATTAACTGTAGATTTACACCTCTGTATTGGTTGTGGATCTCTATTTAACAATTAATTGTAGATTTATCCCGTGTATATTGGTTGTGGAACTCTATTTAACTATTAATTGTAGATTTATCCCCTGTGTATTGGTTGTGGATCTCTATTTAACAATTTACTGTAGATTTATCCCCTGTGTATTGGTTGTGGATCTCTATTTAACAATTAACTGTAGATTTTTCCCCGTTGTATTGGTTGTGGATCTCTATTGAACAATTAACTGTAGATTTAACCCTGTGTATTGGTTGTGGATCTCTATTTAACAATTAACTGTAGATTTATCCCCTGTGTATTGGTTGTGGATCTCTATTTAGCAATTGATTGTAGATTTATCCACTGTGTATTGGTTGTGGAACTCTATTTAACACTTAACTGTAGATTTACCACCTGTGTATTGGTTGTGGATCTCTATTTAGCAATTATTTGTAGATGTATCCCCTGTGTATTGGTTGTTAAACTCTATTTAACAATTAACTGCAGAGTTACCACCTGTGTATTGGTTGTGGATCTCAATTTAGCAATTAATTGTAGATTTATCCCCTGTGTATTGGTTGTGGATCTCTATTTAACAATTAATTGTACATTTATCCACTGTGTATTGGTTGTGGATCTCTATTTAACCATTAACTGTAGATATATCCCCTGTGTATAGGTTGTGGATCTCTATTTTACAATTAACTGTAGATTTACCACCTGTTTATTGGTTGTGGAACTCTATTTAACAATTGATTGTAGATTTTTCCCCTGTGTACTGGTTGTGGATCTCTGTTTAACAATTAACTGTAGATTTATCCTCTGTGTATTGGTTGTGGAACTCTGTTTAACAGTTAACTGCAGATTTATCCCCTGGGTATTGGTTGTGGAACTCTATTTAACAATTAACTGTAGATTTACCACCTGTGTATTGGTTGTGGATCTCTATTTAACAATTAATTGTAGATTTATCCCCTGTATATTGGTTGTGGAACTCTATTTAACTATTAATTGTAGATTTATCCCCTGTGTATTGGTTGTGGATCTCTATTTAACAATTAACTGTAGATTTATCCCCTGTGTATAGGTTGTGGATCTCTATTTAACAATTAACTGTAGATTTACCACCTGTGTATTGGTTGTGGAACTCTATTTAACAATTAATTGTAGATTTATCCCCTGTGTATTGGTTGTGGATCTCTATTTAACAATTAACTGTGGATTTATCCCATGTGTATTGGTTGTGGATCTCTATTTAACAATTAATTGTAGATTTACCACCTGTGTATTGGTTGTGGATCTCTATTTAACAATTAACTGTAGATTTATCCCCTGTGTATTGGTTGTGGATCTCTATATAACAATTAACTGTAGATTTATCCCCTGTGTATTGGTTGTGGATCTCTATTTGGCAATTAATTGTATATTTATCCCCTGTGTATTGGTTGTGGAACTCTATTTAACAATTAACTGTAGATTTATCCCCTGTGTATTGGTAGTGGATCTCTATTTAACAATTAATTGTAGATTTATCCCCTATGTATTGGTTGTGGATCACTATTTAACAATTAATTGTAGATTTATCCCCTGTGTATTGGTTGTGGAACTCTATTTAACAATTAATTGTAGATTTACCACCTGTGTATTTGTTGTGGAGCTCTATTTAACAATTAATTGTAGATTTATCCCCTGTGTATTGGTTGTGGATCTCTATTTAACAATTAACTGTAGATTTACCACCTGTGTATTGGTTCTGGAGCTCTATTTAACAATTAACTGTAGATTGATCTCCTGTGTATTGGTTGTGGATCTCTATTTAACAATTAACTGTAGATTTATCCCCTGTGTATTGGTTGTGGATATCTATTTAACAATTAACTGTAGATTTACCACCTGTGTATAGGTTGTGGATCTCTATTTAACAATTAATTGTAGATTTATCCCCTTTGTATTGGTTGTGGATCTCTATTTAACTATTAATTGTAGATTTATCCACTGTGTATTGGTTGTGGAACTCTATTTAAAAATTAATTGTAGATTTACAACCTGTGTATTGGTTGTGGATCTCTATTTAGCAATTAATTGTAGAATTGTCCCCTGTGTATTGGTTGTGGATCTCTATTTACCAATTAACTGTAGATTTACCACCTGTGTATTGGTTGTGGAACTCTATTTAACAATTAATTGTAGATTTATCCCGTGTGTATTGGTTGTGGATCTCTATTTAACAATTAACTGTAGATTTATCCCCTGAGTATAGGTTGTGGATCTCTATTTTACAATTTACTGTAGATTTACCACCTGTGTATTGGTTGTGGAACTCTATTTAACAATTGATTGTAGATTTATCCCCTGTGTACTGGTTGTGGATCTCTGTTTAACAATTAACTGTAGATTTATCCTCTGTGCATTGGTTGTGGAACTCTATTTAACAATTAACTGTAGATTTATCCCCTGTGTATTGGTTGTGGAACTCTATTTAACAATTAACTGTAGATTTACACCTCTGTATTGGTTGTGGATCTCTATTTAACAATTAATTGTAGATTTATCCCGTGTATATTGGTTGTGGAACTCTATTTAACTATTAATTGTAGATTTATCCCCTGTGTATTGGTTGTGGATCTATATTTAACAATTAACTGTAGATTTATCCCCTGTGTATAGGTTGTGGATCTCTATTTAACAATTAACTGTAGATTTACCACCTGTGTATTGGTTGTGGAACTCTATTTAACAATTAATTGTAGATTTATCCCCTGTGTATTGGTTGTGGATCTCTATTTAACAATTAACTGTAGATTTATCCCATGTGTATTGGTTGTGGATCTCGATTTAACAATTAATTGTAGATTTATCGCCTGTGTATTGGTTGTGGATCTCTATTTAACAATTAACTGTAGATTTATCCCCTGTGTATTGGTTGTGGATCTCTATATAACAATTAACTGTAGATTTATCCCCTGTGTATTGGTTGTGGATCGCTATTTAGCAATTAATTGTATATTGTTCCCCTGTGTATTGGTTGTGGAACTCTATTTAACAATTAACTATAGATTTATCCCCTGTGTATTGGTTGTGGATCTCTATTTAGCAATTAATTGTAGATTTATCCCCTGTGTATTGGTTGTGGATCTCTATTTAACAATACATTGTAGATTTATCCCCTGTGTATTGGATGTGGAACTCTATTTAACCATTAATTGTAGATTTACCACTTGTGTATTGGTTGTGGATCTCTATTTAGCAATTATTTGTAGATTTATCCCCTCTGTATTGGTTGTGGAAATCTATTTAACAATTAACTGTAGATTTACCACCTGTGTATTGGTTGTGGAACTCTATTTAACAATTAACTGTAGATTTAACCCCTGTGTATTGGTTGTGCATCTCTATTTAACAATTAACTGTAGATTTACCACCTGTGTATTGGTTGTGGAACTCTATTTAACAATTAATTGTAGATTTATCCCATGTGTATTGGTTGTGGATCTCTATTTAACAATTAACTGTAGATTTATCCCCTGTGTATAGGTTGTGGATCTCTATTTAACAATTAACTGCAGATTTACCACCTGTGTATTGGTTGTGGAACTCTATTTAACAATTGATTTTAGATTTATCCCCTGTGTATTGGTTGTGGATCTCTATTTAACAATTAACTGTAGATTTATCCCCTGTGTATTGGTTGTGGAACTCTATTTAACAATTAACTGTAGATTTACCACCTCTGTATTGGTTGTGGATCTCTATTTAACAATTAATTGTAGATTTATCCCGTGTATATTGGTTGTGGAACTCTATTTAACTATTAATTGTAGATTTATCCCCTGTGTATTGGTTGTGGATCTATATTTAACAATTTACTGTAGATTTATCCCCTGTGTATAGGTTGTGGATCTCTATTTAACAATTAACTGTAGATTTACCACCTGTGTATTGGTTGTGGAACTCTATTTTACAATTAATTGTTGATTTATCCCCTGTGTATTGGTTGTGGATCTCTATTTAACAATTAACTGTAGATTTACCACCTGTGTATTGGTTTTGGAACTCTATTTACCAATTAATTGTAGATTTATCCCCTGTGTATTGGTTGTGGATCTCTATTTAACAATTAACTGTAGATTTATCCCATGTGCATTGGTTGTGGATCTCTATTTAACAATTAATTGTAGATTTATCCCCTGTGTATTGGTTGTGGATCTCTATTTAACAATTAACTGTAGAATTATCCCCTGTGTATTGGTTGTGGATCTCTATATAACAATTAACTGTAGATTTATCCCCTGTGTATTGGTTGTGGATCGCTATTTAGCAATTAATTGTATATTGATCCCCTGTGTATTGGTTGTGGAACTCTATTTAACAATTAACTGTAGATTTATCCCCTGTGCATTGGTTGTGGATCTCTATTTAGCAATTAATTGTAGATTTATCCCCTGTGTATTGGTTGTGGATCTCTATTTAACAATTCATTGTAGATTTATCCCCTGTGTATTGGATGTGGAACTCTATTTAACCATTAATTGTAGAATTACCACTTGTGTATTGGTTGTGGATCTCTATTTAGCAATTATTTGTAGATTTATCCCCTCTGTATTGGTTGTGGAAATCTATTTAACAATTAACTGTAGATTTACCACCTGTGTATTGGTTGTGGAACTCTATTTAACAATTAACTGTAGATTTAACCCCTGTGTATTGGTTGTGCATCTCTATTTAACAATTAACTGTAGATTTACCACCTGTGTATTGGTTGTGGAACTCTATTTAACAATTAATTGTAGATTTATCCCATGTGTATTGGTTGTGGATCTCTATTTAACAATTAACTGTAGATTTATCCCCTGTGTATAGGTTGTGGATCTCTATTTAACAATTAACTGCAGATTTACCACCTGTGTATTGGTTGTGGAACTCTATTTAACAATTGATTTTAGATTTATCCCCTGTGTATTGGTTGTGGATCTCTATTTAACAATTAACTGTAGATTTATCCCCTGTGTATTAGTTGTGGATCTCTATTTAACAATTAACAGTAGATTTATCCCCGGTGTACTGGTTGTGGATCTCTATTTAACAATTAACTGTACATTTAACCCTGTGTATTGGTTGTGGATCTCTATTTAACAATTAACTGTACATTTATCCCCTGTGTATTGGTTGTCGATCTCTATTTAGCAATTGATTGTAGATTTATCCCCTGTGTATTGGTTGTGGATCTCTATTTAACAATTAATTGTAGATTTATCCACTGTGTATTGGTTGTGGAACTCTATTTAACACTTAATTGTAGATTTACCACCTGTGTATTGGTTGTGGATCTTTATTTAGCAATTATTTGTAGATGTATCCCCTGTGTATTGGTTGTGGAACTCTATTTAACAATTAACTGTAGAGTTACCACCTGTGTATTGGTTGTGGATCTCTATTTAGCAATTAATTGTAGATTTATCCCCTGTGTATTGGTTGTGGATCTCTATTTAACAATTAACTGTACATTTATCCACTGCGTATTGGTTGTGGAACTCTATTTAACAATTAATTATAGATTTACAACCTGTGTATTGGTTGTGGATCTCTATTTAGCAATTAATTGTAGATTTATCCCCTGTGTATTGGTTGTGGATCTCTATTTAACAATTAACTATAGATTTACCACCTGTGTATTGGTTGTGGATCTCTATTTAACAATTAATTGTAGATTTGTCCCCTGTGTATTGGTTGTGGATCTCTATTTAACAATTAACTGTAGATTTATCCCCTGTGTATAGGTTGTGGATCTCTATTTTAAAATTTACTGTAGATTTACCACCTGTGTATTGGTTGTGGAACTCTATTTAACAATTGATTGTAGATTTTCCCCCTGTGTACTGGTTGTGGATCTCTGTTTAACAATTAACTGTAGATTTATCCTCTGTGTATTGGTTGTGGAACTCTATTTAACAATTAACTGTAGATTTGCCACCTCTGTATTGGTTGTGGATCTCTATTTAACAATTAATTGTAGATTTATCCCGTGTATATTGGTTGTGGAACTCTATTTAACAATTAACTGTAGATTTACCACCTCTGTATTGGTTGTGGATCTCTATTTAACAATTAATTGTAGATTTATCCCTTGCATATTGGTTGTGGAACTCTATTTAACAATTAATTGTAGATTTATCCCCTGTGTATTGTTTGTGGATCTCTATTTAACAATTAACTGCAGATTTATCCCCTGTGTATAGGTTGTGGATCTCTATTTAACAATTAACTGTAGATTTACCAGCTGTGTATTGGTTGTGGAACTCTATTTAACAATTAATTGTAGATTTATCCCCTGTGTATTGGTTGTGGATCTCTATTTAACAATTAACTGTAGATTTATCCCATGTGTATTGGTTGTGGATCTCTATTTAACAATTAATTGTAGATTTATCCCCTGTGTATTGGTTGTGGATCTCTATTTAACAATTAACTGTAGATTTATCCCCTGTGTATTGGTTGTGGATCTCTATATAACAATTAACTGTAGATTTATCCCCTGTGTATTGGTTGTGGATCGCTATTTAGCAATTAATTGTATATTGATCCCCTGTGTATTGGTTGTGGAACTCTATTTAACAATTAACTGTAGATTTATCCCCTGTGTATTGGTTGTGGATCTCTATTTAGCAATTAATTGTAGATTTATCCCCTGTGTATTGGTTGTGGATCTCTATTTAACAATTCATTGTAGATTTATCCCCTGTGTATTGGATGTGGAACTCTATTTAACCATTATTTGTAGATTTATCCCCTGTGTATTGGTTGTGGAACTCTATTTAACAATTAACTGTAGATTTACCACCTGTGTATTGGTTGTGGAACGCTATTTAACAATTAACTGTAGATTTAACCCCTGTGTATTGGTTGTGCATCTCTATTTAACAATTAACTGTAGATTTACCACCTGTGTATTGGTTGTGGAACTCTATTTAACAATTAGTTGTAGATTTATCCCCTGTGTATTGGATGTGGAACTCTATTTAACCATTATTTGTAGATTTATCCCCTGTGTATTGGTTGTGGAACTCTATTTAACAATTAACTGTAGATTTACCACCTGTGTATTGGTTGTGGATCTCCATTTAACAATTAACTGTAGATGTATCCCCTGTGTATAGGTTGTGGATCTCTATTTAACAATTAACTGCAGATTTACCACCTGTGTATTGGTTGTGGAACTCTATTTAACAATTGATTTTAGATTTATCCCCTGTGTATTGGTTGTGGATCTCTATTTAACAATTAACTGTAGATTTATCCCCTGTGTATTTGTTGTGGATCTCTATTTAACAATTAACTGTAGATTTATCCCCGGTGTACTGGTTGTGGAACTCTATTTAACAATTAACTGTACATTTAACCCTGTGTATTGGTTGTGGATCTCTATTTAACAATTAACTGCACATTTATCCCCTGTGTATTGGTTGTGGATCTCTATTTAGCAATTGATTGTAGATTTATCCCCTGTGTATTGGTTGTGGATCTCTATTTAACAATTAATTGTAGATTTATCCACTGTGTATTGGTTGTGGAACTCTATTTAACACTTAATTGTAGATTTACCACCTGTGTATTGGTTGTGGATCTTTATTTAGCAATTATTTGTAGATGTATCCCCTGTGTATTGGTTGTGGAACGCTATTTAACAATTAACTGTAGAGTTACCACCTGTGTATTGGTTGTGGATCTCTATTTAGCAATTAATTGTAGATTTATCCCCTGTGTATTGGTTGTGGATCTCTATTTAACAATTAATTGTACATTTATCCACTGCGTATTGGTTGTGGAACTCTATTTAACAATTAATTGTAGATTTACAACCTGTGTATTGGTTGTGGATCTCTATTTAGCAATTAATTGTAGATTTATCCCCTGTGTATTGGTTGTGGATCTCTATTTAACAATTAACTGCAGATTTACCACCTATGTATTGGTTGTGGTACTCTATTTAACAATTAATTGTAGATTTGTCCCCTGTGTATTGGTTGTGGATCTCTATTTAACAATTAACTGTAGATTTATCCCCTGTGTATAGGTTGTGGATCTCTATTTTACAATTAACTGTAGATTTACAACCTGTGTATTGGTTGTGGAACTCTATTTAACAATTGATTGTAGATTTTTCCCCTGTGTACTGGTTGTGGATCTCTGTTTAACAATTAACTGTAGATTTATCCTCTGTGTATTGGCTGTGGAACTCTAATTAACAATTAACTGTAGATTTATCCCCTGGGTATTGGTTGTGTAACTCTATTTAACAATTAACTGTAGATTTACCACCTGTGTATTGGTTCTGGATCTCTATTTAACAATTAATTGTAGATTTATCCCCTGTATATTGGTTGTGGAACTCTACATAACTATTAATTGTACATTTATCCCCTGTGTATTGGTTGTGGATCTCTATTTAACAATTAACTGTAGTTTTATCCCCTGTGTATCGGTTGTGGATCTCTATTTAACAATTAACTGTAGATTTACCACCTGTGTATTGGTTGTGGAACTCTATTTAACAATTAATTGTAGATTTATACCCTGTGTATTGGTTGTGGATCTCTATTTAACAATTAACTGTAGATTTATCCCATGTGTATTGGTTGTGGATCTCTATTTAACAATTAATTGTAGATTTATCCCCTGTGTATTGGTTGTGGATCTCTATTTAACAATTAACTGTAGATTTATGCCCTGTGTATTGGTTGTGGATCTCTATATAACAATTAACTGTAGATTTATCCCCTGTGTATTGGTTGTGGATCTCTATTTAGCAATTAATTGTATATTTATCCCCTGTGTATTGGTTGTGGAACTCTATTTAACAATTAACTGTAGATTTATCCCCTGTGTATTGGTTGTGGATCTCTATTTAACAATTAACTGTAGATTTACCACCTGTGTATTGGTTGTGGATCTCTATTTAGCAATTAATTGTAGATTTATCCCCTGTGTATTGGTTGTGGATCTCTATTTAACAATTAATTGTACATTTATCCACTGCGTATTGGTTGTGGAACTCTATTTAACAATTAATTGTAGATTTACAACCTGTGTATTGGTTGTGGATCTCTATTTAGCAATTAATTGTAGATTTATCCCCTGTGTATTGGTTGTGGATCTCTATTTAACAATTAACTGCAGATTTACCACCTATGTATTGGTTGTGGTACTCTATTTAACAATTAATTGTAGATTTGTCCCCTGTGTATTGGTTGTGGATCTCTATTTAACAATTAACTGTAGATTTATCCCCTGTGTATAGGTTGTGGATCTCTATTTTACAATTAACTGTAGATTTACAACCTGTGTATTGGTTGTGGAACTCTATTTAACAATTGATTGTAGATTTTTCCCCTGTGTACTGGTTGTGGATCTCTGTTTAACAATTAACTGTAGATTTATCCTCTGTGTATTGGCTGTGGAACTCTAATTAACAATTAACTGTAGATTTATCCCCTGGGGATTGGTTGTGGAACTCTATTTAACAATTAACTGTAGATTTACCACCTGTGTATTGGTTCTGGATCTCTATTTAACAATTAATTGTAGATTTATCCCCTGTATATTGGTTGTGGAACTCTACTTAACTATTAATTGTAGATTTATCCCCTGTGTATTGGTTGTGGATCTCTATTTAACAATTAACTGTAGTTTTATCCCCTGTGTATCGGTTGTGGATCTCTATTTAACAATTAACTGTAGATTTATGCCCTGTGTATTGGTTGTGGATCTCTATATAACAATTAACTGTAGATTTATCCCCTGTGTATTGGTTGTGGATCTCTATTTAGCAATTAATTGTATATTTATCCACTGTGTATTGGTTGTGGAACTCTATTTAACAATTAACTGTAGATTTATCCCCTGTGTATTGGTAGTGGATCTCTATTTAACAATTAACTGTAGATGTATCCCCTATGTATTGGTTGTGGATCACTATTTAACAATTAATTGTAGATTTATCCCCTGTGTATTGGTTGTGGAACTCTATTTAACAATTAATTGTAGATTTACCACCTGTGTATTGGCTGTGGATCTCTATTTAGCAATTAATTGTAGATTTATCCCCTGTGTATTGGTTGTGGAACTCTATTTTACAATTAACTGTAGATTTACGACCTGTGTATTGGCTGTGGAGCTCTATTTAACAATTAATTGTAGATTTATCCCCTGTGTATTGGTTGTGGATCTCTATTTTACAATTAACTGTAGATTTACCACCTGTGTATTGTTTGTGGAACTCTATTTAACAATTGATTGTAGATTTATCCCCTGTGTACTGGTTGTGGATCTCAGTTTAACAATTAACTGTAGGGTTATCCTCTGTGTATTGGTTGTGGAACTCCATTTAACAATTAACTGTCGATTTATCCCCTGTGTATTGGTTGTGGAACTCTATTTATCAATTAACTGTAGATTTATCCCCTATGTATTGGTTGTGGATCTCTATTTAGCAATTGATTGTAGATTTATCCCCTGTGCATTGGTTGTGGATCTCTATTTAACAATTAATTGTAGATTTATCCACTGTGTATTGGTTCTGGAACTCTATTTAACACTTAATTGTAGATTTACCACCTGTGTATTGGTTGTGGATCTCTATTTAGCAATTATTTGTAGATGTATCCCCTGTGTATTGGTTGTGGAAATCTATTTAACAATTATCTGTAGAGTTACCACCAGTGTATTAGTTGTGGATCTCTATTTAGCAATTAATTGTAGATTTATCCCCTGTGTATTGGTTGTGTATCTCTATTTAACAATTAATTGTACATTTATCCACTGTGTATTGGTTGTGGAACACTATTTAACAATTAATTGCATATTTACAACCTGTGTATTGGTTGTGGATCTCTATTTAGCAATTAATTGTAGATTTATCCCCTGTGTATTTGTTGTGGATCTCTATTAAACAATTAAGTGCAGATTTACCACCTGTGTATTGGTTGTGGTACTCTATTTAACAATTAATTGTAGATTTATCCCCTGTGTATTGGTTGTGGATCTCTATTTAACAATTAACTGTAGATTTACCCCTGTGTATAGGTTGTGGATCTCTATTTTACAATTAACTGTAGATTTACCACCTGTGTATTGGTTGTGGATCTCTATTTAACAATTAATTGTAGATTTATCCACTGTGCATTGGTTGTGGAACTCTATTTAACACTTAATTGTAGATTTACCACCTGTGTATTGGTTGTGGATCTTTATTTAGCAATTATTTGTAGATGTATCCCCTGTGTATTGGTTGTGGAACTCTATTTAACAATTAACTGTAGAGTTACCACCTGTGTATTGGTTGTGGATCTCTATTTAGCAATTAATTGTAGATTTATCCCCTGTGTATTGGTTGTGGATCTCTATTTAACAATTAATTGTACATTTATCCACTGCGTATTGGTTGTGGAACTCTATTTAACAATTAATTGTAGATTTACGACCTGTGTATTGGTTGTGGATCTCTATTTAGCAATTAATTGTAGATTTATCCCCTGTGTATTGGTTGTGGATCTCTATTTAACAATTAACTGCAGATTTACCACCTATGTATTGGTTGTGGTACTCTATTTAACAATTAATTGTAGATTTGTCCCCTGTGTATTGGTTGTGGATCTCTATTTAACAATTAACTGTAGATTTATCCCCTGTGTATAGGTTGTGGATCTCTATTTTACAATTAACTGTAGATTTACAACCTGTGTATTGGTTGTGGAACTCTATTTAACAATTGATTGTAGATTTTTCCCCTGTGTACTGGTTGTGGATCTCTGTTTAACAATTAACTGTAGATTTATCCTCTGTGTATTGGCTGTGGAACTCTAATTAACAATTAACTGTAGATTTATCCCCTGGGTATTGGTTGTGGAACTCTATTTAACAATTAACTGTAGATTTACCACCTGTGTATTGGTTCTGGATCTCTATTTAACAATTAATTGTAGATTTATCCCCTGTATATTGGTTGTGGAACTCTACTTAACTATTAATTGTAGATTTATCCCCTGTGTATTGGTTGTGGATCTCTATTTAACAATTAACTGTAGTTTTATCCCCTGTGAATCGGTTGTGGATCTCTATTTAACAATTAACTGTAGATTTACCACCTGTGTATTGGTTGTGGAACTCTATTTAACAATTAATTGTAGATTTATCCCCTGTGTATTGGTTGTGGATCTCTATTTAACAATTAACTGTAGATTTATCCCACGTGTATTGGTTGTGGATCTCTATTTAGCAATTAATTGTAGATTTATCCCCTGTGTATTGGTTGTGGAACTCTATTTATCAATTAACTGTAGATTTATCCCCTGTGTATTGGTTGTGGATCTCTATTTAGCAATTGATTGTAGATTTTTCCCCTGTGTACTGGTTGTGGATCTCTATTTTACAATTAACTGTAGATTTACGACCTGTGTATTGGCTGTGGAGCTCTATTTAACAATTAATTGTAGATTTACCACCTGTGTATTGGCTCTGGATCTCTATTTAGCTATTAATTGTAGATTTATCCCCTGTGTATTGGTTGTGGAACTCTATTTTACAATTAACTGTAGATTTACGACCTGTGTATTGGCTGTGGAGCTCTATTTAACAATTAATTGTAGATTTATCCCCTGTGTATTGGTTGTGGATCTCTATTTAACAATTAACTGTAGATATACCACCTGTGTATTGGTTGTGGATCTCTATTTTACAATTAACTGTAGATTTACCACCTGTGTATTGTTTGTGGAACTCTATTTAACAATTGATTGTAGATTTATCCCCTGTGTACTGGTTGTGGATCTCTGTTTAACAATTAACTGTAGGGTTATCCTCTGTGTATTGGTTGTGGAACACCATTTAACAATTAACTGTCGATTTATCCCCTGTGTATTGGTTGTGGATCTCTATTTAGCAATTGATTGTAGATTTATCCCCTGTGTATTGGTTGTGGATCTCTATTTATCAATTAACTGTAGATTTATCCCCTGTGTATTGGTTGTGGATCTCTATTTAGCAATTGATTGTAGATTTATCCCCTGTGTATTGGTTGTGGATCTCTATTTAACAATTAATTGTAGATTTATCCACTGTGTATTGGTTCTGGAACTCTATTTAACACTTAATTGTAGATTTACCACCTGTGTATTGGTTGTGGATCTCTATTTAGCAATTATTTGTAGATGTATCCCCTGTTTATTGGTTGTGGAAATCTATTTAACAATTATCTGTAGAGTTACCACCAGTGTATTAGTTGTGGATCTCTATTTAGCAATTAATTGCAGATTTATCCCCTGTGTATTGGTTGTGTATCTCTATTTAACAATTAATTGTACATTTATCCACTGTGTATTGGTTGTGGAACACTATTTAACAATTAATTGCATATTTACAACCTGTGTATTGGTTGTGGATCTCTATTTAGCAATTAATTGTAGATTTATCCCCTGTGTATTTGTTGTGGATCTCTATTAAACAATTAAGTGCAGATTTACCACCTGTGTATTGGTTGTGGTACTCTATTTAACAATTAATTGTAGATTTATCCCCTGTGTATTGGTTGTGGATCTCTATTTAACAATTAACTGTAGATTTATCCCCTGTGTATAGGTTGTGGATCTCTATTTTACAATTAACTGTAGATTTACCACCTGTGTATTGGTTGTGGAACTCTATTTAACAATTGATTGTATATTTTTCCCCTGTGTACTGGTTGTGGATCTCTGTTTAACAATTAACTGTAGATTTATCCTCTGTGTATTGGTTGTGGAACCCTATTTAACAGTTAACTGCAGATTTATCCCCTGGGTATTGGTTGTGGAACTCTATTTAACAATTAACTGTAGATTTATCCCCTGCATATTGGTTGTGGAACTCTATTTAACTATTAATTGCAGATTTATCCCCTGTGTATTGGTTGTGGATCTCTATTTAACAATTAACTGTAGATTTATCCCCTGTGTATTGGTTGTGGATCTCTATTTAACAATTAACTGTAGATTTACCACCTGTGTATTGGTTGTGGAACTCTATTTAACAATTAACTGTAGATTTATCCCATGTGTATTCGTTGTGGATCTCTATTTAACAATTAATTGTAGATTTATCCCCTGTGTATTGGTTGTGAATCTCTATTTAACAATTAACTGTAGATTTATCCCCTGTGTATTGGTTGTGGATCTCTATATAACAATTAACTGTAGATTTATCCCCTGTGTATTGGTTGTGGATCTCTATTTGGCAATAAATTGTATATTTATCCCCTGTGTATTGGTTTTGGAACTCTATTTAACAATTAACTGTAGATTTATCCCCTGTGTATTGGTAGTGGATCTCTATTTAACAATTAATTGTAGATTTATCCCCTATGTATTGGTTGTGGATCACTATTTAACAATTAATTGTAGATTTACCACCTGTGTATTGGTTGTGGAGCTCTATTTAACAATTAATTGTAGATTTATCCCCTGTGTATTGGTTGTGGATCTCTATTTAACAATTAACTGTAGATTTACCACCTGTGTATTGGTTGTGGAGCTCTATTTAACAATTAACTGTAGATTGATCTCCTGTGTATTGGTTGTGGATCTCTATTTAACAATTAACTGTAGATTTATCCCCTGCGTATTGTTTGTGGCTATCTATTTAACAATTAACTGTAGATTTACCACCTGTGTATAGGTTGTGGATCTCTATTTAACAATTAATTGTAGATTTATCCCCTGTGTATTGGTT
Organism: Heterodontus francisci; assembly: GCF_036365525.1. Classification (NCBI taxonomy): domain Eukaryota; kingdom Metazoa; phylum Chordata; class Chondrichthyes; order Heterodontiformes; family Heterodontidae; genus Heterodontus; species Heterodontus francisci. The sequence continues at coordinate 1,049,070 of NW_027140357.1, read as the reverse complement.
GTGGATCTCTATTTAACTATTAATTGTAGATTTATCCACTGTGTATTGGTTGTGGAACTCTATTTAACAATTAGTTGTAGATTTACAACCTGTGTATTGGTTGTGGATCTCTATTTAGCAATTAATTGTAGATTTATCCCCTGTGTATTGGTTGTGGATCTCTATTTAACAATTAACTGTAGATTTACCACCTGTGTATTGGTTGTGGAACACTATTTAACAATTAGTTGTAGATTTATCCCCTGTGTATTGGTTGTGGATCTCTATTTAACAATTAACTGTAGATTTATCCCCTGTGTATAGGTTGTGGATCTCTATTTTACTATTTACTGTAGATTTACCACCTGTGTATTGGTTGTGGAACTCTATTTAACAATTGATTGTAGATTTATCCCCCTGTGTACTGGTTGTGGATCTCTGTTTAACAATTAACTGTAGATTTATCCTCTGTGTATTGGTTGTGGAACTCTATTTAACAATTAACTGCAGATTTATCCCCTGTGTATTGGTTGTGGAACTCTATTTAACAATTAACTGTAGATTTACCACCTTTGTATTGGTTGTGGATCTCTATTTAACAATTAATTGTATGCTTATCCCGTGTATATTGGTTGTGGAACTCTATTTAACTATTAATTGTAGATTTATCCCCTGTGTATTGGTTGTGGATCTCTATTTAACAATTAACTGTAGATTCATCCCCTGCGTATAGGTTGTGGATCTCTATTTAACAATTAACTGTAGATTTACCACCTGTGTATTGGTTGTGGAACTCTATTTAACAATTAATTGTAGATTTATCCCCTGTGTACTGGTTGTGGATCTCTATTTAACAATTAACTGTAGATTTATCCCATGTGTATTGGTTGTGGATCTCTATTTAACAATTAATTGTAGATTTATCCCCTGTGTATTGGTTGTGGATCTCTATTTAACAATTAACTGTAGATTTATCCCCTGTGTATTGGTTGTGGATCGCTATTTAGCAATTAATTGTATATTGATCCCCTGTGTATTGGTTGTGGAACTCTATTTAACAATTAAATGTAGATTTATCCCCTGTGTATTGGTTGTGGATCTCTATTTAGCAATTAATTGTAGATTTATCCCCTGTGTATTGGTTGTGGATCTCTATTTAACAATTCATTGTAGATTTATCCCCTGTGTATTGGATGTGGAACTCTATTTAACCATTAATTGTAGATTTACCACCTGTGTATTGGTTGTGGATCTCTACTTAGCAATTATTTGCAGATGTATCCCCTGTGTATTGGTTGTGGAACTCTATTTAACAATTAACTGTAGAGTTACCACCTGTGTATTGTTTGTGGATCTCTATTTAGCAATTAATTGTAGATTTATCCCCTGTGTATTGGTTGTGGATCTCTATTTAACAATTAATTGTACATTTATCCACTGCGTATTGGTTGTGGAACTCTATTTAACAATTGATTGTAGATTTATCCACTGTGTATTGGTTGTGGAACTCTATTTAACACTTAATTGTAGATTTACCACCTGTGTATTGGTTGTGGATCTCTACTTAGCAATTATTTGCAGATGTATCCCCTGTGTATTGGTTGTGGAACTCTATTTAACAATTAACTGTAGAGTTACCACCTGTGTATTGTTTGTGGATCTCTATTTAGCAATTAATTGTAGATTTATCCCCTGTGTATTGGTTGTGGATCTCTATTTAACAATTAATTGTACATTTATCCACTGCCTATTGGTTGTGGAACTCTATTTAACAATTGATTGTAGATTTACAACCTGTGTATTGGTTGTGGATCTCTATTTAGCAATTAATTGTAGATTTATCCCCTGTGTATTGGTTGTGGATCTCTATTTAACAATTAACTGCAGATTTACCACCTGTGTCTTGGTTGTGGTACTCTATTTAACAATTAATTGTAGATTTATCCCCTGTGTATTGGTTGTGGATCTCTATTTAACAATTAACTGTAGATTTATCCCCTGTGTATAGGTTGTGGATCTCTATTTTACAATTAACTGTAGATTTACCACCTGTGTATTGGTTGTGGAACTCTATTTAACTATTGATTGTAGATTTTTCCCGTGTGTACTGGTTGTGGATCTCTGTTTAACAATTAACTGTAGATTTATCCTCTGTGTATCGGTTGTGGAACTCTATTTAACAATTAACTGTAGATTTATCCCCTGGGTATTGGTTGTGGAAAACTATTTAACAATTAACTGTAGATTTACCACCTCTGTATTGGTTGTGGATCTTTATTTAACAATTAATTGTAGATTTATCCCCTGTATATTGGTTGTGGAACTCTATTTAACTATTAACTGTAGATTTATCCCCTGGGTATTGGTTGTGGAACTCTATTTAACAATTAACTGTAGATTTACCACCTGTGTATTGGTTGTGGATCTCTATTTAACAATTAATTGTACATTTATCCACTGCGTATTGGTTGTGGAACTCTATTTAACAATTGATTGTAGATTTACAACCTGTGTATTGGTTGTGGATCTCTATTTAGCAATTAATTGTAGATTTATCCCCTGTGTATTGGTTGTGGATCTCTATTTAACAATTAACTGCAGATTTACCACCTGTGTCTTGGTTGTGGTACTCTATTTAACAATTAATTGTAGATTTATCCCCTGTGTATTGGTTGTGGATCTCTATTTAACAATTAACTGTAGATTTATCCCCTGTGTATAGGTTGTGGATCTCTATTTTACAATTAACTGTAGATTTACCACCTGTGTATTGGTTGTGGATCTCTATTTAACAATTAATTGTAGATTTATCCTCTGTGTATTGGTTGTGGAACTCTATTTAACAATTAACTGTAGATTTATCCCCTGGGTATTGGTTGTGGAACTCTATTTAACAATTAACTGTAGATTTACCACCTGTGTATTGGTTGTGGATCTCTATTTAACAATTAATTGTAGATTTATCCCCTGTATATTGGTTGTGGAACTCTATTTAACTATTAATTGTAGATTCACCACCTGTGTATTGGTCGTGGAACACTATTTAACAATTAATTGTAGATTTATCCCCTGTGTATTGGTTGTGGATCTCTATTTAACAATTAATTGTAGATTTGCGACCTGTGTATTGGTTGTGGAACTCTATTTAGCAATTAATTGTAGATTTACCACCTGTGTATTGGTTGTGGAACTCTATTTAACAATTAATTGCAGATTTACCACCTGTGTATTGGTTGTGGATCTCTATTTAGCAATTAATTGTAGATTTACCACCTGTGTATTGGTTGTGGAACACTATTTAGCAATTAATTGTAGATTTACCACCTGTGACTTGGTTGTGGATCTCTATTTAACAACTAATTGTAGATTTATCCCCTGTGTATTGGTTGCGGATCTCTATTTAACGATTAATTGTAGATTTATCCCCTGTGTATAGGTTGTGGATCTCTATTTAACAATTATTTGTAGATTTATCCCCTGTGTATTGGTTGTGGATCTCTATTTAACAATTAATTGTAGATTTATTCCCTATGTATTGGTTGTGGATCTCTATTTAACTATTAATTGTGGATTTACCACCTGTGTATTGGTTGTGGAACTCTATTTACCAATTAATTGTAGATTTATCCCCTGTGTATTGGTTGTGGATCTCTATTTAACAATTAATAGTAGATTTACCACCTGTGTATTGGTTGTGGATTACTATTTAACTATTAATTGTAGATTTACCACCTGTGTATTGGTTGTGGAACTCTAATTAGCAATTAATTGTAGATTTACCACCTGTGTATTGGTTGTGGAACTCTATTTAACAAATAATTGTAGATTTACCACCTGTGTATTGGTTGTGGAACTCTATTTAACAATTAATTGTAGGCTTATCCCGTGTATATTGGTTGTGGAACTCTATTTAACTATTAATTGTAGATTTATCCCCTGTGTATTGGTTGTGGATCTCTATTTAACAATTAACTGTAGATTCATCCCCTGTGTATAGGTTGTGGATCTCTATTTAACAATTAACTGTAGATTTACCACCTGTGTATTGGTTGTGGAACTCTATTTAACAATTAATTGTAGATTTATCCCCTGTGTATTGGTTGTGGATCTCTATTTAACAATTAACTGTAGATTTATCCCATGTGTATTGGTTGTGGATCTCTATTTAACAATTAATTGTAGATTTATCCCCTGTGTATTGGTTGTGGATCTCTATTTAACAATTAACTGTAGATTTATCCCCTGTGTATTGGTTGTGGATCTCTATTTAGCAATTAATTGTAGATTTATCCCCTGTGTATTGGTTGTGGATCTCTATTTAACAATTAACTGTAGATTCATCCCCTGTGTATAGGTTGTGGATCTCTATTTAACAATTAACTGTAGATTTACCACCTGTGTATTGGTTGTGGAACTCTATTTAACAATTAATTGTAGATTTATCCCCTGTGTATTGGTTGTGGATCTCTATTTAACAATTAACTGTAGATTTATCCCATGTGTATTGGTTGTGGATCTCTATTTAACAATTAATTGTAGATTTATCCCCTGTGTATTGGTTGTGGATCTCTATTTAACAATTAACTGTAGATTTATCCCCTGTGTATTGGTTGTGGATCTCTATTTAGCAATTAATTGTAGATTTATCCCCTGTGTATTGGTTGTGGATCTCTATTTAACAATTCATTGTAGATTTATCCCCTGTGTATTGGATGTGGAACTCTATTTAACCATTAATTGTAGATTTACCACCTGTGTATTGGTTGTGGACCTCTACTTAGCAATTATTTGCAGATGTATCCCCTGTGTATTGGTTGTGGAACTCTATTTAACAATTAACTGTAGAGTTACCACCTGTGTATTGTTTGTGGATCTCTATTTAGCAATTAATTGTAGATTTATCCCCTGTGTATTGGTTGTGGATCTCTATTTAACAATTAATTGTACATTTATCCACTGCGTATTGGTTGTGGAACTCTATTTAACAATTGATTGTAGATTTATCCACTGTGTATTGGTTGTGGAACTCTATTTAACACTTAATTGTAAATTTACCACCTGTGTATTGGTTGTGGATGTCTACTTAGCAATTATTTGCAGATGTATCCCCTGTGTATTGGTTGTGGAACTCTATTTAACAATTAACTGTAGAGTTACCACCTGTGTATTGTTTGTGGATCTCTATTTAGCAATTAATTGTAGATTTATCCCCTGTGTATTGGTTGTGGATCTCTATTTAACAATTAACTGTAGATTTATCCCCTGTGTATAGGTTATGGATCTCTATTTAACAATTAACTGTAGATTTATCCCCTGTGTATTGGTTGTGGATATCTATTTAACAATTAATTGCACATTTATCCACTGCCTATTGGTTGTGGAACTCTATTTAACAATTGCTTGTAGATTTACAACCTGTGTATTGGTTGTGGATCTCTATTTAGCAATTAATTGTAGATTTATCCCCTGTGTATTGGTTGTGGATCTCTATTTAACAATTAACTGCAGATTTACCACCTGTGTCTTGGTTGTGGTACTCTATTTAACAATTAATTGTAGATTTATCCCCTGTGTATTGGTTGTGGATCTCTATTTAACAATTAACTGTAGATTTATCCCCTGTGCATAGGTTGTGGATCTCTATTTAACTATTGATTGTAGATTTTTCCCGTGTGTACTGGTTGTGGATCTCTGTTTAACAATTAACTGTAGATTTATCCTCTGTGTATTGGTTGTGGAACTCTATTTAACAATTAACTGTAGATTTATCCCCTGGGTATTGGTTGTGGAACACTATTTAACAATTAACTGTAGATTTACCACCTCTGTATTGGTTGTGGATCTTTATTTAACAATTAATTGTAGATTTATCCCCTGTATATTGGTTGTGGAACTCTATTTAACTATTAACTGTAGATTTATCCCCTGGGTATTGGTTGTGGAACTCTATTTAACAATTAACTGTAGATTTACCACCTGTGTATTGGTTGTGGATCTCTATTTAACAATTAATTGTACATTTATCCACTGCGTATTGGTTGTGGAACTCTATTTAACAATTGATTGTAGATTTACAACCTGTGTATTGGTTGTGGATCTCTATTTAGCAATTAATTGTAGATTTATCCCCTGTGTATTGGTTGTGGATCTCTATTTAACAATTAACTGCAGATTTACCACCTGTGTCTTGGTTGTGGTACTCTATTTAACAATTCATTGTAGATTTATCCCCTGTGTATTGGTTGTGGATCTCTATTAAACAATTAACTGTAGATTTATCCCCTGTGTATAGGTTGTGGATCTCTATTTTATAATTAACTGTAGATTTACCACCTGTGTATTGGTTGTGGATCTCTATTTAGCAATTAATTGTAGATTTATCCTCTGTGTATTGGTTGTGGAACTCTATTTAACAATTAACTGTAGATTTATCCCCTGGGTATTGGTTGTGGAACTCTATTTAACAATTAACTGTAGATTTACCACCTGTGTATTGGTTGTGGATCTCTATTTAACAAATAATTGTACATTTATCCCCTGTATATTGGTTGTGGAACTCTATTTAACTATTAATTGTAGATTCACCACCTGTGTATTGGTCGTGGAACACTATTTAACAATTAATTGTAGATTTATCCCCTGTGTATTGGTTGTGGATCTCTATTTAACAATTAATTGTAGATTTGCGACCAGTGTATTGGTTGTGGAACTCTATTTAGCAATTAATTGTAGATTTACCACCTGTGTATTGGTTGTGGAACTCTATTTAACAATTAATTGCAGATTTACCACCTGTGTATTGGTTGTGGATCTCTATTTAGCAATTAATTGTAGATTTACCACCTGTGTATTGGTTGTGGAACACTATTTAGCAATTAATTGTAGATTTACCACCTGTGACTTGGTTGTGGATCTCTATTTAACAATTAATTGTAGATTTATCCCCTGTGTATTGGTTGCGGATCTCTATTTAACGATTAATTGCAGATTTATCCCCTGTGTATAGGTTGTGGATCTCTATTTAACAATTAATTGTAGATTTATCCCCTGTGTATTGGTTGTGGATCTCTATTTAACAATTAATTGTAGATTTATTCCCTATGTATTGGTTGTGGATCTCTATTTAACTATTAATTGTGGATTTACCACCTGTGTATTGGTTGTGGAACTCTATTTACCAATTAATTGTAGATTTATCCCCTGTGTATTGGTTGTGGATCTCTATTTAACAATTAATAGTAGATTTACCACCTGTGTATTGGTTGTGGATTACTATTTAACTATTAATTGTAGATTTACCACCTGTGTATTGGTTGTGGAACTCTAATTAGCAATTAATTGTAGATTTACCACCTGTGTATTGGTTGTGGAACTCTATTTAACAAATAATTGTAGATTTACCACCTGTGTATTGGTTGTGGAACTCTATTTAGCAATTAATTGTAGATTTACCACCTGTGTATTGGTTGTGGAACACTATTTAGCAATTAATTGTAGATTTACCACCTGTGTCTTGGTTGTGGATCTCTATTTAACAATTAATTATAGATTTATCCCCTGTGTCTTGGTTGTGGATCTCTATTTAACAATTAATTGTAGATGTATCCCCTGTGTATTGGTTGTGGATCTCTATTTAACAATTAATTGTAGATTTATCCGCTATGTATTGGTTGTGGATCTCTATTTAACTATTAATTGTGGATTTACCACCTGTGTATTGGTTGTGGAACTCTATTTACCAATTAAATGTAGAATTATCCCCTGTGTATTGGTTGTGGATCTCTATTTAACAATTAATTGTAGATTTACCACCTGTGTATTGGTTGTGGACCTCTATTTAACTATTAATTGTAGATTTACCACCTGTGTATTGGTTGTGGAACTCTATTTAGCAATTAATTGCTGATTTACCACCTGTATATTGGTTGTGGAACTCTATTTAAAAATTAATTGTAGATTTACCACCTGTGTATTAGTTGTGGAACTCCATTTAGCAATTGATTGTAGATTTATCCCCTGTGTATTGGTTGTGGATCTCTATTTAACAATTAATTGTATATTTATCCCCTGTGTATTGGTTGTGGATCTCTATTTAACTATTAATTTTAGATTTATCCCCTGTGTATTGGTTGTGGATCTCTATTTAACAATTAATTGTAGATTTATCCCCTATGTATTGGTTGTGGATCTCTATTTAACTATTAATTGCAGATTCACCACCTGTGTATTGGTCGTGGAACTCTATTTAACAATTAATTGTAGATTTATCCCCTGTGTATTGGTTGTGGATCTCTATTTAACAATTAATTGTAGATTTACCACCTGTGTATTGGTTGTGGAACTCTATTTAGCAATTAATTGTAGATTTACCACCTGTGTATTGGTTGTGGAACTCTATTTAACAATTAATTGTAGATTTACCACCTGTGTATTGGTTGTGGAACTCTATTTAGCAATTAATTGTAGATTTACCACCTGTGTATTGGTTGTGGAACACTATTTAGCAATTAATGGTAGATTTACGACTTGTGTCTTGGTTGTGGATCTCTATTTAACAATTAATTGTAGATTTATCCCCTGTGTATTGGTTGTGGATCTCTATTTAACGATTAATTGTAGATTTATCCCCTGTGTATAGGTTGTGGATCTCTATTTAACAATTAATTGTAGATTTATCCCCTGTGTATTGGCTGTGGATCTCTATTTAACAAGTAATTGTAGATTTATCCCATATGTATTGGTTGTGGATCTCTATTTAACTCTTAATTGTGGATTTACCATCTGTGTATTGGTTGTGGAACTCTATTTACCAATTAGTTGTAGATTTATCCACTGTGTATTGGTTGTGGATCTCTATTTAACAATTCATTGTAGATTTACCACCTGTGTATTGGTTGTGGATCTCTATTTAACTATTAATTGTAGATTCACCACCTGTGTATTGGTCGTGGAACTCTATTTAACAATTAATTGTTGATTTATCCCCTGTGTATTGGTTGTGGATCTCTATTTAACAATTAATTGTAGATTTACCACCTGTGTATTTGTTGTGGAACTCTATTTAACAATTAATTATAGATTTATCCCCTGTGTATTGGTTGTGGATCTCTATTTAACGATTAATTGTAGATTTATCCCCTGTGTAAAGGTTGTTGATCTCTATTTAACAATTAATTGTAGATGTATCCCCTGTGTATTGGTTGTGGATCTCTATTTAACAATTAATTGTAGATTTATCCGCTATGTATTGGTTGTGGATCTCTATTTAACTATTAATTGTGGATTTACCACCTGTGTATTGGTTGTGGAACTCTATTTACCAATTAAATGTAGAATTATCCCCTGTGTATTGGTTGTGGATCTCTATTTAACAATTAATTGTAGATTTACCACCTGTGTATTGGTTGTGGACCTCTATTTAACTATTAATTGTAGATTTACCACCTGTGTATTGGTTGTGGAACTCTATTTAGCAATTAATTGCTGATTTACCACCTGTATATTGGTTGTGGAACTCTATTTAAAAATTAATTGTAGATTTACCACCTGTGTATTAGTTGTGGAACTCCATTTAGCAATTGATTGTAGATTTATCCCCTGTGTATTGGTTGTGGATCTCTATTTAACAATTAATTGTATATTTATCCCCTGTGTATTGGTTGTGGATCTCTATTTAACTATTAATTTTAGATTTATCCCCTGTGTATTGGTTGTGGATCTCTATTTAACAATTAATTGTAGATTTATCCCCTATGTATTGGTTGTGGATCTCTATTTAACTATTAATTGCAGATTCACCACCTGTGTATTGGTCGTGGAACTCTATTTAACAATTAATTGTAGATTTATCCCCTGTGTATTGGTTGTGGATCTCTATTTAACAATTAATTGTAGATTTACCACCTGTGTATTGGTTGTGGAACTCTATTTAGCAATTAATTGTAGATTTACCACCTGTGTATTGGTTGTGGAACTCTATTTAACAATTAATTGTAGATTTACCACCTGTGTATTGGTTGTGGAACTCTATTTAGCAATTAATTGTAGATTTACCACCTGTGTATTGGTTGTGGAACACTATTTAGCAATTAATGGTAGATTTACGACTTGTGTCTTGGTTGTGGATCTCTATTTAACAATTAATTGTAGATTTATCCCCTGTGTATTGGTTGTGGATCTCTATTTAACGATTAATTGTAGATTTATCCCCTGTGTATAGGTTGTGGATCTCTATTTAACAATTAATTGTAGATTTATCCCCTGTGTATTGGCTGTGGATCTCTATTTAACAAGTAATTGTAGATTTATCCCATATGTATTGGTTGTGGATCTCTATTTAACTCTTAATTGTGGATTTACCATCTGTGTATTGGTTGTGGAACTCTATTTACCAATTAGTTGTAGATTTATCCACTGTGTATTGGTTGTGGATCTCTATTTAACAATTCATTGTAGATTTACCACCTGTGTATTGGTTGTGGATCTCTATTTAACTATTAATTGTAGATTCACCACCTGTGTATTGGTCGTGGAACTCTATTTAACAATTAATTGTTGATTTATCCCCTGTGTATTGGTTGTGGATCTCTATTTAACAATTAATTGTAGATTTACCACCTGTGTATTTGTTGTGGAACTCTATTTAACAATTAATTGTAGATTTACCACCTGTGTATTGGTTGTGGAACTCTATTTAGCAATTAATTGCAGATTTACCACCTGTGTCTTATTTGTGGATCTCTATTTAACAATTAATTGTAGATTTATCCCCTGTGTATTGGTTGTGGATCTCTATTTAACGATTAATTGTAGATTTATCCCCTGTGTATAGGTTGTGGATCTCTATTTAACAATTAATTGTAGATTTATCCCCTGTGTATTGGCTGTGGATCTCTATTTAACAATTAATTGTAGATTTATCCCCTATGTATTGGTTGGGGATTTCTATTTAACTATTAATTGTGGATTTACCACCTGTGTATTGGTTGTGGAACTCTATTTCCCAATTAATTGCAGATTTATCCCCTTTGTATTGGTTGTGGATCTCTATTTAACAATTAATTGTAGATTTACCACCTGTGTATTGGTTGTGGATCTCGATTTAACTATTAATTGTAGATTTACCACCTGCGTTTTGGTTGTGGAACTCTATTTAGCAATTAATTGCAGATTTACCGCCTGTATATTGGTTGTGGAACTCTATTTAACAATTAATTGTAGATTTACCACCTGTGTATTAGTTGTGGAACTCTATTCAGCAATTAATTGTAGATTTATCCCCTGTGTATTGGTTGTGGATCTCTATTTAACAATTAATTGTAGATTTACCACCTGTGTATTAGTTGTGGAACTCTATTTAGCAATTAATTGTAGATTTATCCACTGTGTTTTGGTTGCGGATCTCTATTTAACAATTAATTGTAGATTTATCCCCTGCGTATTGGTTGTGGATCTCTATTTAACAATTAATTTTAGATTTATCCCCTGTGTATTGGTTGTGGATCTCTATTTAACAATTAATTGTAGATTTATCCCCTGTGTAATGGTTGTGGAACTCTATTTAACAATTAACTGTAGATTTACCACCTGTGTATTGGTTGTGGAACTCTATTTAGCAATTAACTGTAGATTTACCACCTGTGTATTGGTTGTGGATCTCTATTTAACAATTAACTGCAGATTTATCCCCTGTGTATTTTTTGTGGAACTCTATTTAGCAATTAATTGTAGATTTATCCCCTGTGTATTGGTTGTGGAACTCTATTTAACAATTAACTGTAGATTTATCCCCTGTGCATTGGTTGTGGATCACTATTTAACAATTAACTGTAGATTTATCCCCTGTGTATAGTTTGTGGTTCTCTATTTAACAATTAACTGTAGATTTATCCCCTGTGTATTGGTTGTGGAAATCTATTTAACAATTAACTGTAGCATTATCCCCTGTGTATTGGTTGTGGATCACTATTTAACAATTAACTGTAGATTTATCCCCTGTGTATAGTTTGTGGTTCTCTATTTAACAATTAACTGTAGATTTATCCCCTGTGTATTGGTTGTGGAAATCTATTTAACAATTAACTGTAGATTTATCCCCTGTGCATTGGTTGTGGATCACTATTTAACAATTAACTGTAGATTTATCCCCTGTGTATAGTTTGTGGTTCTCTATTTAACAATTAACTGTAGATTTATCCCCTGTGTATTGGTTGTGGAAATCTATTTAACAATTAACTGTAGATTTATCCCCTGTGTAAAGGTTGTGGAACTCTATTTAACAATTAATTGTAGATTTAAACCCTGTGTATTGGTTGTGGATCTCTATTTAACAATTAACTGTAGATTTATCCCCTGTGTATAGGTTGTGGATCTCTATTTTACAATTAATTGCAGATTTATCCCCTGTGTATTGGCTGTGGATCTCTATTTAACAATTAATTGTGGATTTATCCCCTATGTATTGGTTGTGGATCTCTATTTAACTATTAATTGTAGATTTATCCCCGGTGTAAAGGTTGTGGAACTCTGCTTAACAATTAATTGTAGATTTATCCCCTATGTATTGGTTGTGGATCTCTATTTAACTATTAATTGTGGATTTACCACCTGTGTATTGGTTGTGGAACTCTATTTACCAATTAATTGTAGATTTATCCCCTGTGTTTTGGTTGTGGATCTCTATTTATCAATTAATTGTAGATTTACCACCTGTGTATTGGTTGTGGATCTCTATTTAACTATTAATTGTAGATTTACCACCTGTGTTTTGGTTGTGGAACTCTATTTAGCTATTAATTGCAGATTTAACACCTGTATATTGGTTGTGGAACTCTACTTAACAATTAACTGTAGATTTCCCACCTGTGTATTAGTTGTGGAACTCTATTTAGCAATTAATTGTAGAATTATCCCCTGTGTATTGGTTGTGGATCTCTATTTAACAATTAATTGTAGATTTATCCCCTGTGTATTGGTTGTGGAACTCTACTTAACAATTAACTGTAGATTTATCACCTGTGTAAAGGTTGTGGAACTCTATTTAACAATTAGTTGTAGATTTATCCCCTGTGTATTGGTTGTGGAACTCTATTTAACAATTAACTGTAGATTTATCCCCTGTGTATAGGTTGTGGAACTCTATTTAACAATTAACTGTAGATTTATCCCCAGTGTATAGGTTGTGGATCTCTATTTAACTATTAATTGTAGATTTACCACCTGTGTTTTGGTTGTGGAACTCTATTTAGCAATTAATTGCAGATTTAACACCTGTATATTGGTTGTGGAACTCTACTTAACAATTAACTGTAGATTTCCCACCTGTGTATTAGTTGTGGAACTCTATTTAGCAATTAATTGTAGATTTATCCCCTGTGTATTGGTTGTGGATCTCTATTTAACAATTAATTGTAGATTTATCCCCTGTGTATTGGTTGTGGATCTCTATTTAACAATTAATTTTAGATTTATCCCCTGTGTATTGGTTGTGGATCTCTATTTAACAGTTAATTGTAAATTTATCCCCTGTGCAATGGTTGTGGAACTCTATTTAACAATTAACTGTAGATTTACTAACTGTGTATTGGTTGTGGAACTCTATTTAGCAATTAATTGTAGATTTACCACCTGTGTATTGGTTGTGGATCTCTATTTAAAAATTAACTGTAGATTTATCCCCTGTGTATTTTTTGTGGAACTCTATTTAGCAATTAATAGTAGATTTATCCCCTGTGTATTGGTTGTGGAACTCTATTTAACAATTAACTGTAGATTTATCCCCTGTGCATTGGTTGTGGATCACTATTTAACAATTAACTGTAGATTTATCGCCTGTGTATTTTTTGTGGAACTCTATTTAGCAATTAATTGTAGATTTATCCCCTGTGTATTGGTTGTGGATCTCTATTTAACAATTAACTGTAGATTTATCCCCTGTGTATTGGTTGTGGAAATCTATTTAACAATTAACTGTAGCATTATCCCCTGTGTATTGGTTGTGGAAATCTATTTAACAATTAACTGTAGATTTATCCCCTGTGTAAAGGTTGTGGAACTCTATTTAAGAATTAATTGTAGATTTAAACCCTGTGTATTGGTTGTGGATCTCTATTTAACAATTAACTGTAGATTTATCCCCTGTGTATAGGTTGTGGATCTCTATTTTACAATTAATTGCAGATTTATCCCCTGTGTATTGGCTGTGGATCTCTATTTAACAATTAATTGTGGATTTATCCCCTATGTATTGGTTGTGGATCTCTATTTAACTATTAATTGTAGATTTATCCCCGGTGTAAAGGTTGGGGAACTCTGCTTAACAATTAATTGTAGATTTATCCCCTATGTATTGGTTGTGGATCTCTATTTAACTATTAATTGTGGATTTACCACCTGTGTATTGGTTGTGGAACTCTATTTACCAATTAATTGTAGATTTATCCCCTGTGTTTTGGTTGTGGATCTCTATTTAACAATTAATTGTAGATTTACCACCTGTGTATTGGTTGTGGATCTCTATTTAACTATTAATTGTAGATTTACCACCTGTGTTTTGGTTGTGGAACTCTATTTAGCTATTAATTGCAGATTTAACACCTGTATATTGGTTGTGGAACTCTACTTAACAATTAACTGTAGATTTCCCACCTGTGTATTAGTTGTGGAACTCTATTTAGCAATTAATTGTAGAATTATCCCCTGTGTATAGGTTGTGGATCTCTATTTAACAATTAATTGTAGATTTATCCCCTGTGTATTGGTTGTGGAACTCTACTTAACAATTAACTGTAGATTTATCACCTGTGTAAAGGTTGTGGAACTCTATTTAACAATTAGTTGTAGATTTAAACCCTGTGTATTGGTTGTGGATCTCTATTTAACAATTAACTGTAGATTTATCCCCTGTGTATAGGTTGTGGAACTCTATTTAACAATTAACTGTAGATTTATCCCCAGTGTATAGGTTGTGGATCTCTATTTAACTATTAATTGTAGATTTACCACCTGTGTTTTGGTTGTGGAACTCTATTTAGCAATTAATTGCAGATTTAACACCTGTATATTGGTTGTGGAACTCTACTTAACAATTAACTGTAGATTTCCCACCTGTGTATTAGTTGTGGAACTCTATTTAGCAATTAATTGTAGATTTATCCCCTGTGTATTGGTTGTGGATCTCTATTTAACAATTAATTGTAGATTTATCCCCTGTGTATTGGTTGTGGATCTCTATTTAACAATTAGCTGTAGATTTATCCCCTGTGTATAGGTTGTGGATCTCTATTTAACAATTAACTGTAGATTTATCCCCTGTGTATTGGTTGTGGAACTCTATTTAGCAATTAACTTTTCATTTACCACCTGTGTATTGGTTGTGGATCTCTATTTAACAATTAACTGCAGATTTATCCCCTGTGTATCGGTTGTGAATCTCTATTTAACAATTAACTGTAGATTTATCCCCTTTGTATCGGTTGTGGATCTCTATTTAACAATTAATTGTAGATTTACCACCTGTGTATTGGTTGTGGATCTCTATTTAACAATTAACTGTAGATTTATCCCCTGTGCATTGGTTGTGGAACTCTATTTAACAATTAACTGTAGATTTAAACCCTGTGTATTGGTTGTGGATCTCTATTTAGCAACTAACTGTAGATTTACCCCCCGTGTATTGGTTGTGGATCTCTATTTAAAAATTAACCGTAGATTTATCCCCTGTGTATTTTTTGTGGAACTCTATTTAGCAATTAATAGCAGATTTATCCCCTGTGTATTGGTTGTGGAACTCTATTTAACAATTAACTGTAGATTTATCCCCTGTGTATTGGTTGTGGATCACTATTCAACAATTAACTGTCGATTTATCACCTGTGTATAGTTTGTGCATCTCTATTTAACAATTAATTGTAGATTTATCCCCTGTGTAAAGGTTGTGGAACTCTATTTAACAATTAATTGTAGATTTAAACCCTTTGTATTGGTTGTGGAAATCTATTTAACAATTAACTGTAGCATTATCCCCTGTGTATTGGTTGTGGAAATCTATTTAACAATTAACTGTAGATTTATCCCCTGTGTAAAGGTTGTGGAACTCTATTTAACAATTAATTGTAGATTTAAACCCTTTGTATTGGTTGTGGATCTCTATTTAACAATTAACTGTAGATTTATCCCCTGTGTATAGGTTGTGGAACTCGATTTAACAATTAACTGTAGTTTTATCCCCTGTGTTTAGGTTGTGGATCTCTATTTAACAATTAATTGTAGATTTATCCCCTGTGTATTGGTTGTGGAACTCTACTTAACAATTAACTGTAGATTTATGCCCAGTGTATTGGTTGTGGAACTCTATTTAACAATTAACTGTAGATTTATCCCCTCTGTATTGGTTATTGAACTCTATTTAACAATTAACTGTACATTTATCCCCTGTGTATAGGTTGTGGAACTCTATTTAACAATTAACTGTAGATTTACCACCTGTGTATTGGTTGTGAAACTCTATTTAACAATTAACTGTAGATTTATCCCCTGTGTATTGGTTGTGGAACTCTATTTAGCAATTAACTGTAGATTTACCACCTGTGTATTGGTTGTGGATCTCTATTTCACAAGTAACTGCAGATTTATCCCCTGTGTATCGGTTGCGGATCTCTATTTAACAATTAACTGTAGATTTATCCCCTGTGTATTGGTTGTGGATCTCCATTTAACAATTAACTGTAGATTTACCCCCTGTGTATTGGTTGTGGATCACTATTTAACAATTAACTGCAGATTTATCCCCTGTGTATCGGTTGTGGATCTCTATTTAACAATTAACTGTAGATTTATCCCCTGTGTATCGGTTGTGGATCTCTTTTTAACAATTAATTGTGGATTTACCACCTGTGTATTGGTTGTGGATCTCTATTTAACAATTAACTGTAGATTTATCCCCTGTGCATTGGTTGTGGAACTCTATTTAACAATTAACTGTAGATTTACACCCTGTGTATTGGTTGTGGATCTCTATTTAGCAATTAACTGTAGATTTACCCCCCGTGTATTGGTTGTGGATCTCTATTTAACAATTAACTGTAGATTTATCCCCTGTGTATTGGTTGTGGATTTCTATTTAGAAATTAATTGTAGATTTATCCCCTGTGTATTGGTTGTGGATCTCTACTTAACAATTAATTGTAGATTTATCCCCTGTGTATTTTTTGTGGATCTCTATTTAACAATTAACTGTAGATTTACCACCTGTGTATTGGTTGTGGATCTCTGTTTAACAATTAATTGTAGATTTATCACCTGTGTATTGGCTGTGGATCTCGATTTAACAATTAACTGTAGATTTACCACCTGTGTATTGGTTGTGGATCTCTGTTTAACAATTAATTGTAGATTTATCCCCTGTGTAACGGTTGTGGATCTCTATTTAACAATTAATTGTAGATTTATCCACAGTGTATTGGTTGTGGATCTCTATTTAACAATTAACTGCAGATTTACCACCTGTGTATTGGTTGTGGATCTCTGTTTAACAATTAATTGTAGATTTATCTCCTGTGTATTGGTTGTGGATCTCTATTTAACAATTAATTTTAGATTTATCCCCTGTGTATTGGTTGTGGATCTCTATTTAACAATTAACTGTAGATTTATCCCCGGTGTATTGGTTGTGGATCTCTATTTAACAATTAATTGTAGATTTGTTCCCTGTGTATTGGTTGTGGAACTCTATTTAACAATTAATTGTAGTTTTATCCACTGTGTATTGGTTGTGGAACTCTATTTAACAATTAACTGTAGATTTATCCCCGGTGTATTGGTTGTGGATCTCTACTTAACAATTAATTGCAGATTTATCTCCTGTGTATTGGTTGTGGATCTCTATTTAACAATTAACTGTAGATTTATCCCCTGTGTATTGGTTGTGGATCTCTATTTAACAATTAACTGTAGATTTATCCCCTGTGTATTGGTTGTGGATCTCTATTTGACAATTAACTGTAGATTTATCCCCTGTGTATTGCTGGTGGATCTCTATTTAACAATTAATTGTAGATTTATCCCCTGTGTATTGGTTGTGGAACTCTATTTAACAATTAACTGTAGATTTATCCTGTGTGCAGTGGTTGTGGATCTCTATTTAACAATTAATTGTAGATTTATCCCCTGTGTATTGGTTGTGGATCTCTATTTGACAATTAGCTGTAGATTTACCACCTGTGTATTTGTTGTGGATCTCTGTTTAACAATTAATTGTAGATTTTTCCCCTGTGTATTGATTGTGGATCTCTATTTAACAATTAATTGTAGATTTATCCACAGTGTACTGGTTGTGGATCTCTATTTAACAATTAACAGTAGATTTATCACATGTGTATTGGTTGTGGATCTCTGTTTAACAATTAACTGTAGATTTATCCCCTGTGTATTGGTTGTGGATCTCTATTTAATAATTAACTGTAGATTTATCACCGGTGTATTGGTTGTGGATCTCTATTTAACAATTAATTGCAGATGTATCCTCTGTGTATTGGTTGTGGATCTCTATTTAACAATTAACTGTAGATTTATCACCTGTGTATTGGTTTTGGATCTCTATTTAACAATTAACTGTATATTTATCCCCTGTGTATTGGTTCTGGATCTCTATTTAACAATTAACTGTAGATTTATCCCCTGTGTATTGCTTGCGGACCTCTATTTAACAATTTACTGTAGATTTACCACCTGTGTATTGGTTGTGGAATTCTATTTAACAATTAACTGTAGATTTATCCCCTGTGTATTGGTTGTGGATCTCTATTTAACTATTAACTGTAGATTTATCCCCTGTGTATTGGTTGTGGATCTCTATTTAACAATTAACTGTAGATTTATCCCCTGTGTATTGGTTGTGTATCTCTATTTAACAATTAACTGTAGATTTATCCCCTGTGTATTGGTTGTGGATCTCTATTTAACAATTAACTGTAGATTTATCCCCTGTGTATTGGTTGTGTATCTCTAAATAACAATTAACTGTAGATTTATCCCCTGTGTATTGCTGGTGGATCTCTATTTAACAATTAACTGTAGATTTATCCCCTGTGTATTGGTTGTGTATCTCTATTTAACAATTAACTGTAGATTTATCCCCTGTGTATTGCTGGTGGATCTCTATTTAACAATTAATTGTAGATTTATCCCCTGTGTATTGGTTGTGGAACTCTATTTAACAATTAACTGTAGATTTATCCTGTGTGCAGTGGTTGTGGATCTCTATTTAACAATTAATTGTAGATTTATCCCCTGTGTATTGGTTGTGGAACTCTATTTAGCAATTAACTGTAGATTTGCCACCTGTGTATTGGTTGTGGATCTCTATTTCACAAGTAACTGCAGATTTATCCCCTGTGTATCGGTTGCGGATCTCTATTTAACAATTAACTGTAGATTTATCCCCTGTGTATTGGTTGTGGATCTCCATTTAACAATTAACTGTAGATTTACCCCCTGTGTATTGGTTGTGGATCACTATTTAACAATTAACTGCAGATTTATCCCCTGTGTATCGGTTGTGGATCTCTATTTAACAATTAACTGTAGATTTATCCCCTGTGTATCGGTTGTGGATCTCTTTTTAACAATTAATTGTGGATTTACCACCTGTGTATTGGTTGTGGATCTCTATTTAACAATTAACTGTAGATTTATCCCCTGTGTATTGGTTGTGGAACTCTATTTAGCAATTAACTGTAGATTTACCACCTGTGTATTGGTTGTGGATCTCTATTTCACAAGTAACTGCAGATTTATCCCCTGTGTATCGGTTGCGGATCTCTATTTAACAATTAACTGTAGATTTATCCCCTGTGTATTGGTTGTGGATCTCCATTTAACAATTAACTGTAGATTTACCCCCTGTGTATTGGTTGTGGATCACTATTTAACAATTAACTGCAGATTTATCCCCTGTGTATCGGTTGTGGATCTCTATTTAACAATTAACTGTAGATTTATCCCCTGTGTATCGGTTGTGGATCTCTTTTTAACAATTAATTGTGGATTTACCACCTGTGTATTGGTTGTGGATCTCTATTTAACAATTAACTGTAGATTTATCCCCTGTGCATTGGTTGTGGAACTCTATTTAACAATTAACTGTAGATTTACACCCTGTGTATTGGTTGTGGATCTCTATTTAGCAATTAACTGTAGATTTACCCCCCGTGTATTGGTTGTGGATCTCTATTTAACAATTAACTGTAGATTTATCCCCTGTGTATTGGTTGTGGATTTCTATTTAGAAATTAATTGTAGATTTATCCCCTGTGTATTGGTTGTGGATCTCTACTTAACAATTAATTGTAGATTTATCCCCTGTGTATTTTTTGTGGATCTCTATTTAACAATTAACTGTAGATTTACCACCTGTGTATTGGTTGTGGATCTCTGTTTAACAATTAATTGTAGATTTATCACCTGTGTATTGGCTGTGGATCTCGATTTAACAATTAACTGTAGATTTACCACCTGTGTATTGGTTGTGGATCTCTGTTTAACAATTAATTGTAGATTTATCCCCTGTGTAACGGTTGTGGATCTCTATTTAACAATTAATTGTAGATTTATCCACAGTGTATTGGTTGTGGATCTCTATTTAACAATTAACTGCAGATTTACCACCTGTGTATTGGTTGTGGATCTCTGTTTAACAATTAATTGTAGATTTATCTCCTGTGTATTGGTTGTGGATCTCTATTTAACAATTAATTTTAGATTTCTCCCCTGTGTATTGGTTGTGGATCTCTATTTAACAATTAACTGTAGATTTATCCCCGGTGTATTGGTTGTGGATCTCTATTTAACAATTAATTGTAGATTTGTTCCCTGTGTATTGGTTGTGGAACTCTATTTAACAATTAATTGTAGTTTTATCCACTGTGTATTGGTTGTGGAACTCTATTTAACAATTAACTGTAGATTTATCCCCGGTGTATTGGTTGTGGATCTCTACTTAACAATTAATTGCAGATTTATCTCCTGTGTATTGGTTGTGGATCTCTATTTAACAATTAACTGTAGATTTATCCCCTGTGTATTGGTTGTGGATCTCTATTTAACAATTAACTGTAGATTTATCCCCTGTGTATTGGTTGTGGATCTCTATTTGACAATTAACTGTAGATTTATCCCCTGTGTATTGCTGGTGGATCTCTATTTAACAATTAATTGTAGATTTATCCCCTGTGTATTGGTTGTGGAACTCTATTTAACAATTAACTGTAGATTTATCCTGTGTGCAGTGGTTGTGGATCTCTATTTAACAATTAATTGTAGATTTATCCCCTGTGTATTGGTTGTGGATCTCTATTTGACAATTAGCTGTAGATTTACCACCTGTGTATTTGTTGTGGATCTCTGTTTAACAATTAATTGTAGATTTTTCCCCTGTGTATTGATTGTGGGTCTCTATTTAACAATTAATTGTAGATTTATCCACAGTGTACTGGTTGTGGATCTCTATTTAACAATTAACTGTAGATTTATCACATGTGTATTGGTTGTGGATCTCTGTTTAACAATTAACTGTAGATTTATCCCCTGTGTATTGGTTGTGGATCTCTATTTAATAATTAACTGTAGATTTATCACCGGTGTATTGGTTGTGGATCTCTATTTAACAATTAATTGCAGATGTATCCTCTGTGTATTGGTTGTGGATCTCTATTTAACAATTAACTGTAGATTTATCACCTGTGTATTGGTTGTGGATCTCTATTTAACAATTAACTGTATATTTATCCCCTGTGTATTGGTTCTGGATCTCTATTTAACAATTAACTGTAGATTTATCCCCTGTGTATTGCTTGCGGACCTCTATTTAACAATTTACTGTAGATTTACCACCTGTGTATTGGTTGTGGAATTCTATTTAACAATTAACTGTAGATTTATCCCCTGTGTATTGGTTGTGGATCTCTATTTAACTATTAACTGTAGATTTATCCCCTGTGTATTGGTTGTGGATCTCTATTTAACAATTAACTGTAGATTTATCCCCTGTGTATTGGTTGTGTATCTCTATTTAACAATTAACTGTAGATTTATCCCCTGTGTATTGGTTGTGGATCTCTATTTAACAATTAACTGTAGATTTATCCCCTGTGTATTGGTTGTGTATCTCTAAATAACAATTAACTGTAGATTTATCCCCTGTGTATTGCTGGTGGATCTCTATTTAACAATTAACTGTAGATTTATCCCCTGTGTATTGGTTGTGTATCTCTATTTAACAATTAACTGTAGATTTATCCCCTGTGTATTGCTGGTGGATCTCTATTTAACAATTAATTGTAGATTTATCCCCTGTGTATTGGTTGTGGAACTCTATTTAACAATTAACTGTAGATTTATCCTGTGTGCAGTGGTTGTGGATCTCTATTTAACAATTAATTGTAGATTTATCCCCTGTGTATTGGTTGTGGAACTCTATTTAGCAATTAACTGTAGATTTGCCACCTGTGTATTGGTTGTGGATCTCTATTTCACAAGTAACTGCAGATTTATCCCCTGTGTATCGGTTGCGGATCTCTATTTAACAATTAACTGTAGATTTATCCCCTGTGTATTGGTTGTGGATCTCCATTTAACAATTAACTGTAGATTTACCCCCTGTGTATTGGTTGTGGATCACTATTTAACAATTAACTGCAGATTTATCCCCTGTGTATCGGTTGTGGATCTCTATTTAACAATTAACTGTAGATTTATCCCCTGTGTATCGGTTGTGGATCTCTTTTTAACAATTAATTGTGGATTTACCACCTGTGTATTGGTTGTGGATCTCTATTTAACAATTAACTGTAGATTTATCCCCTGTGCATTGGTTGTGGAACTCTATTTAACAATTAACTGTAGATTTACACCCTGTGTATTGGTTGTGGATCTCTATTTAGCAATTAACTGTAGATTTACCCCCCGTGTATTGGTTGTGGATCTCTATTTAACAATTAACTGTAGATTTATCCCCTGTGTATTGGTTGTGGATTTCTATTTAGAAATTAATTGTAGATTTATCCCCTGTGTATTGGTTGTGGATCTCTACTTAACAATTAATTGTAGATTTATCCCCTGTGTATTTTTTGTGGATCTCTATTTAACAATTAACTGTAGATTTACCACCTGTGTATTGGTTGTGGATCTCTGTTTAACAATTAATTGTAGATTTATCACCTGTGTATTGGCTGTGGATCTCGATTTAACAATTAACTGTAGATTTACCACCTGTGTATTGGTTGTGGATCTCTGTTTAACAATTAATTGTAGATTTATCCCCTGTGTAACGGTTGTGGATCTCTATTTAACAATTAATTGTAGATTTATCCACAGTGTATTGGTTGTGGATCTCTATTTAACAATTAACTGCAGATTTACCACCTGTGTATTGGTTGTGGATCTCTGTTTAACAATTAATTGTAGATTTATCTCCTGTGTATTGGTTGTGGATCTCTATTTAACAATTAATTTTAGATTTATCCCCTGTGTATTGGTTGTGGATCTCTATTTAACAATTAACTGTAGATTTATCCCCGGTGTATTGGTTGTGGATCTCTATTTAACAATTAATTGTAGATTTGTTCCCTGTGTATTGGTTGTGGAACTCTATTTAACAATTAATTGTAGTTTTATCCACTGTGTATTGGTTGTGGAACTCTATGTAACAATTAACTGTAGATTTATCCCCGGTGTATTGGTTGTGGATCTCTACTTAACAATTAATTGCAGATTTATCTCCTGTGTATTGGTTGTGGATCTCTATTTAACAATTAACTGTAGATTTATCCCCTGTGTATTGGTTGTGGATCTCTATTTAACAATTAACTGTAGATTTATCCCCTGTGTATTGGTTGTGGAACTCTATTTAGCAATTAACTGTAGATTTGCCACCTGTGTATTGGTTGTGGATCTCTATTTCACAAGTAACTGCAGATTTATCCCCTGTGTATCGGTTGCGGATCTCTATTTAACAATTAACTGTAGATTTATCCCCTGTGTATTGGTTGTGGATCTCCATTTAACAATTAACTGTAGATTTACCCCCTGTGTATTGGTTGTGGATCACTATTTAACAATTAACTGCAGATTTATCCCCTGTGTATCGGTTGTGGATCTCTATTTAACAATTAACTGTAGATTTATCCCCTGTGTATCGGTTGTGGATCTCTTTTTAACAATTAATTGTGGATTTACCACCTGTGTATTGGTTGTGGATCTCTATTTAGAAATTAATTGTAGATTTATCCCCTGTGTATTGGTTGTGGATCTCTACTTAACAATTAATTGTAGATTTATCCCCTGTGTATTTTTTGTGGATCTCTATTTAACAATTAACTGTAGATTTACCACCTGTGTATTGGTTGTGGATCTCTGTTTAACAATTAATTGTAGATTTATCCCCTGTGTAACGGTTGTGGATCTCTATTTAACAATTAATTGTAGATTTATCCACAGTGTATTGGTTGTGGATCTCTATTTAACAATTAACTGCAGATTTACCACCTGTGTATTGGTTGTGGATCTCTGTTTAACAATTAATTGCAGATTTATCTCCTGTGTATTGGTTGTGGATCTCTATTTAACAATTAATTTTAGATTTATCCCCTGTGTATTGGTTGTGGATCTCTATTTAACAATTAACTGTAGATTTATCCCCGGTGTATTGGTTGTGGATCTCTATTTAACAATTAATTGTAGATTTGTTCCCTGTGTATTGGTTGTGGAACTCTATTTATCAATTAATTGTAGTTTTATCCACTGTGTATTGGTTGTGGAACTCTATTTAACAATTAACTGTAGATTTATCCCCGGTGTATTGGTTGTGGATCTCTACTTAACAATTAATTGCAGATTTATCTCCTGTGTATTGGTTGTGGATCTCTATTTAACAATTAACTGTAGATTTATCCCCTGTGTATTGGTTGTGGATCTCTATTTAACAATTAACTGTAGATTTATCCCCTGTGTATTGGTTGTGGAACTCTATTTAGCAATTAACTGTAGATTTGCCACCTGTGTATTGGTTGTGGATCTCTATTTCACAAGTAACTGCAGATTTATCCCCTGTGTATCGGTTGCGGATCTCTATTTAACAATTAACTGTAGATTTATCCCCTGTGTATTGGTTGTGGATCTCCATTTAACAATTAACTGTAGATTTACCCCCTGTGTATTGGTTGTGGATCACTATTTAACAATTAACTGCAGATTTATCCCCTGTGTATCGGTTGTGGATCTCTATTTAACAATTAACTGTAGATTTATCCCCTGTGTATCGGTTGTGGATCTCTTTTTAACAATTAATTGTGGATTTACCACCTGTGTATTGGTTGTGGATCTCTATTTAACAATTAACTGTAGATTTATCCCCTGTGCATTGGTTGTGGAACTCTATTTAACAATTAACTGTAGATTTACACCCTGTGTATTGGTTGTGGATCTCTATTTAGCAATTAACTGTAGATTTACCCCCCGTGTATTGGTTGTGGATCTCTATTTAACAATTAACTGTAGATTTATCCCCTGTGTATTGGTTGTGGATTTCTATTTAGAAATTAATTGTAGATTTATCCCCTGTGTATTGGTTGTGGATCTCTACTTAACAATTAATTGTAGATTTATCCCCTGTGTATTTTTTGTGGATCTCTATTTAACAATTAACTGTAGATTTACCACCTGTGTATTGGTTGTGGATCTCTGTTTAACAATTAATTGTAGATTTATCACCTGTGTATTGGCTGTGGATCTCGATTTAACAATTAACTGTAGATTTACCACCTGTGTATTGGTTGTGGATCTCTGTTTAACAATTAATTGTAGATTTATCCCCTGTGTAACGGTTGTGGATCTCTATTTAACAATTAATTGTAGATTTATCCACAGTGTATTGGTTGTGGATCTCTATTTAACAATTAACTGCAGATTTACCACCTGTGTATTGGTTGTGGATCTCTGTTTAACAATTAATTGTAGATTTATCTCCTGTGTATTGGTTGTGGATCTCTATTTAACAATTAATTTTAGATTTATCCCCTGTGTATTGGTTGTGGATCTCTATTTAACAATTAACTGTAGATTTATCCCCGGTGTATTGGTTGTGGATCTCCATTTAACAATTAATTGTAGATTTGTTCCCTGTGTATTGGTTGTGGAACTCTATTTAACAATTAATTGTAGTTTTATCCACTGTGTATTGGTTGTGGAACTCTATTTAACAATTAACTGTAGATTTATCCCCGGTGTATTGGTTGTGGATCTCTACTTAACAATTAATTGCAGATTTATCTCCTGTGTATTGGTTGTGGATCTCTATTTAACAATTAACTGTAGATTTAACCCCTGTGTATTGGTTGTGGATCTCTATTTAACAATTAACTGTAGATTTATCCCCTGTGTATTGGTTGTGGATCTCTATTTGACAATTAACTGTAGATTTATCCCCTGTGTATTGCTGGTGGATCTCTATTTAACAATTAATTGTAGATTTATCCCCTGTGTATTGGTTGTGGAACTCTATTTAACAATTAACTGTAGATTTATCCTGTGTGCAGTGGTTGTGGATCTCTATTTAACAATTAATTGTAGATTTATCCCCTGTGTATTGGTTGTGGATCTCTATTTGACAATTAGCTGTAGATTTACCACCTGTGTATTTGTTGTGGATCTCTGTTTAACAATTAATTGTAGATTTTTCCCCTGTGTATTGGTTGTGGATCTCTATTTAACAATTAATTGTAGATTTATCCACAGTGTACTGGTTGTGGATCTCTATTTAACAATTAACTGTAGATTTATCACATGTGTATTGGTTGTGGATCTCTGTTTAACAATTAACTGTAGATTTATCCCCTGTGTATTGGTTGTGGATCTCTATTTAATAATTAACTGTAGATTTATCACCGGTGTATTGGTTGTGGATCTCTATTTAACAATTAATTGCAGATGTATCCTCTGTGTATTGGTTGTGGATCTCTATTTAACAATTAACTGTAGATTTATCACCTGTGTATTGGTTGTGGATCTCTATTTAACAATTAACTGTATATTTATCCCCTGTGTATTGGTTGTGGATCTCTATTTAACAATTAACTGTAGATTTATCCCCTGTGTATTGCTTGCGGACCTCTATTTAACAATTTACTGTAGATTTACCACCTGTGTATTGGTTGTGGAATTCTATTTAACAATTAACTGTAGATTTATCCCCTGTGTATTGGTTGTGGATCTCTATTTAACTATTAACTGTAGATTTATCCCCTGTGTATTGGTTGTGGATCTCTATTTAACAATTAACTGTAGATTTATCCCCTGTGTATTGGTTGTGTATCTCTATTTAACAATTAACTGTAGATTTATCCCCTGTGTATTGGTTGTGGATCTCTATTTAACAATTAACTGTAGATTTATCCCCTGTGTATTGGTTGTGTATCTCTATTTAACAATTAACTGTAGATTTATCCCCTGTGTATTGCTGGTGGATCTCTATTTAACAATTAACTGTAGATTTATCCCCTGTGTATTGGTTGTGTATCTCTATTTAACAATTAACTGTAGATTTATCCCCTGTGTATTGCTGGTGGATCTCTATTTAACAATTAACTGTAGCTTTATGCCCTGTGTATTGGTTGTGGACATCTGTTTAACAATTAACTGTAGATTTATCCCCTGTGTATTGGTTGTGGATCTCTATTTAACTATTAACTGTAGATTTATCCCCTGTGTATTGGTTGTGAATCTCTATTTAACAATTAACTGTAGATTTATCCCCTGTGTATTGGTTGTGGATCTCTATTTAACAATTAACTGTAGATGTATCCCCTGTGTATTGGTTGTGGATCTCTATTTAACAATTAATTTTAGATTTATCCCCTGTGTATTGGTTGTGGATCTCTATTTAACAATTAACTGTAGATTTATCCCCGGTGTATTGGTTGTGGATCTCTATTTAACAATTAATTGTAGATTTGTTCCCTGTGTATTGGTTGTGGAACTCTATTTAACAATTAATTGTAGTTTTATCCACTGTGTATTGGTTGTGGAACTCTATTTAACAATTAACTGTAGATTTATCCCCGGTGTATTGGTTGTGGATCTCTACTTAACAATTAATTGCAGATTTATCTCCTGTGTATTGGTTGTGGATCTCTATTTAACAATTAACTGTAGATTTATCACCTGTGTATTGGTTGTGGATCTCTATTTAACAATTAACTGTATATTTATCCCCTGTGTATTGGTTGTGGATCTCTATTTAACAATTAACTGTAGATTTATCCCCTGTGTATTGCTTGCGGACCTCTATTTAACAATTTACTGTAGATTTACCACCTGTGTATTGGTTGTGGAATTCTATTTAACAATTAACTGTAGATTTATCCCCTGTGTATTGGTTGTGGATCTCTATTTAACTATTAACTGTAGATTTATCCCCTGTGTATTGGTTGTGGATCTCTATTTAACAATTAACTGTAGATTTATCCCCTGTGTATTGGTTGTGTATCTCTATTTAACAATTAACTGTAGATTTATCCCCTGTGTATTGGTTGTGGATCTCTATTTAACAATTAACTGTAGATTTATCCCCTGTGTATTGGTTGTGTATCTCTATTTAACAATTAACTGTAGATTTATCCCCTGTGTATTGCTGGTGGATCTCTATTTAACAATTAACTGTAGATTTATCCCCTGTGTATTGGTTGTGTATCTCTATTTAACAATTAACTGTAGATTTATCCCCTGTGTATTGCTGGTGGATCTCTATTTAACAATTAACTGTAGCTTTATGCCCTGTGTATTGGTTGTGGACATCTGTTTAACAATTAACTGTAGATTTATCCACTGTGTATTGGTTGTGGATCTCTATTTAACTATTAACTGTAGATTTATCCCCTGTGTATTGGTTGTGAATCTCTATTTAACAATTAACTGTAGATTTATCCCCTGTGTATTGGTTGTGGATCTCTATTTAACAATTAACTGTAGATGTATCCCCTGTGTATTGGTTGTGGATCTCTATTTAACAATTAATTGTAGATTTAACCCCTGTGTATTGTTTGTGGATCTCTGTTGAACAATTAAATGTAGATCTATCCCCTGTGTATTGGTTGTGGATCTCCATTTAACAATTAACTGTAGATTTACCCCCTGTGTATTGGTTGTGGATCTCTATTTAACAATTAACTGTAGATTTATCCCCTGTGTATCGGTTGTGGATCTCTTTTTAACAATTAATTGTGGATTTACCACCTGTGTATTGGTTGTGGATCTCTATTTAACAATTAACTGTAGATTTATCCCCTGTGCATTGGTTGTGGAACTCTATTTAACAATTAACTGTAGATTTACACCCTGTGTATTGGTTGTGGATCTCTATTTAGCAATTAACTGTAGATTTACCCCCCGTGTATTGGTTGTGGATCTCTATTTAACAATTAACTGTAGATTTATCCCCTGTGTATTGGTTGTGGATTTCTATTTAGAAATTAATTGTAGATTTATCCCCTGTGTATTGGTTGTGGATCTCTACTTAACAATTAATTGTAGATTTATCCCCTGTGTATTTTTTGTGGATCTCGATTTAACAATTAACTGTAGATTTACCACCTGTGTATTGGTTGTGGATCTCTGTTTAACAATTAATTGTAGATTTATCCCCTGTGTAACGGTTGTGGATCTCTATTTAACTATTAACTGTAGATTTATCCCCTGTGTATTGGTTGTGGATCTCTATTTAACAATTAACTGTAGATTTATCCCCTGTGTATTGGTTGTGGATCTCTATTTAACAATTAACTGCAGATTTACCACCTGTGTATTGGTTGTGGATCTCTGTTTAACAATTAATTGTAGATTTATCCCCTGTGTATTGGTTGTGGATCTCTATTTAACAATTAATTTTAGATTTATCCCCTGTGTATTGGTTGTGGATCTCTATTTAACAATTAACTGTAGATTTATCCCCGGTGTATTGGTTGTGGATCTCTATTTAACAATTAATTGTAGATTTATTCCCTGTGTATTGGTTGTGGAACTCGATTTAACAATTAATTGTAGTTTTATCCAATGTGTATTGGTTGTGGAACTCTATTTAACAATTAACTGTAGATTTATCCCCGGTGTATTGGTTGTGGATCTCTACTTAACAATTAATTGCAGATTTATCTCCTGTGTATTGGTTGTGGATCTCTATTTAACAATTAACTGTAGATTTATCCCCTGTGTATTGGTTGTGGATCTCTATTTAACAATTAACTATAGATTTATCCCCTGTGTATTGGTTGTGGATCTCTATTTGACAATTAAATGTAGATTTATCCCCTGTGTATTGCTGGTGGATCTCTATTTAACAATTAATTGTAGATTTATCCCCTGTGTATTGGTTGTGGAACTCTATTTAACAATTAACTGTAGATTTATCCTGTGTGCAGTGGTTGTGGATCTCTATTTAACAATTAATTGTAGATTTATCCCCTGTGTATTGGTTGTGGATCTCTATTTGACAATTAGCTGTAGATTTACCACCTGTGTATTTGTTGTGGATCTCTGTTTAACAATTAATTGCAGATTTTTCCCCTGTGTATTGGTTGTGGATCTCTATTTAACAATTAATTGTAGATTTATCCACAGTGTACTGGTTGTGGATCTCTATTTAACAATTAACTGTAGATTTACCACATGTGTATTGGTTGTGGATCTCTGTTTAACAATTAACTGTAGATTTATCCTCTGTATATTGGTTGTGGATCTCTATTTAATAATTAACTGTAGATTTATCACCGGTGTATTGGTTGTGGATCTCTATTTAACAATTAATTGCAGATGTATCCTCTGTGTATTGGTTGTGGATCTCTATTTAACAATTAACTGTAGATTTATCACCTGTGTATTGGTTGTGGATCTCTATTTAACAATTAACTGTATATTTATCCCCTGTGTATTGGTTCTGGATCTCTATTTAACAATTAACTGTAGACTTATCCCCTGTGTATTGCTTGCGGACCTCTATTTAACAATTTACTGTAGATTTACCACCTCTGTATTGGTTGTGGAATTCTATTTAACAATTAACTGTAGATTTATCCCCTGTGTATTGGTTGTGGATCTCTATTTAACAATTAACTCTTGATTTATCCCCTGTGTATTGGTTGTGGATCTCTATTTAACTATTAACTGTAGATTTATCCCCTGTGTATTGGTTGTGGATCTCTATTTAACAATTAACTGTAGATTTATCACCTGTGTATTGGTTGTGTATCTCTATTTAACAATTAACTGTAGATTTATCCCCTGTGTATTGGTTGTGGATCTCTATTTAACAATTAACTGTAGATTTATCCCCTGTGTATTGGTTGTGTATCTCTATTTAACAATTAACTGTAGATTTATCCCTTGTGTATTGCTGGTGGATCTCTATTTAACAATTAACTGTAGATTTATCCCCTGTGTATTGGTTGTGTATCTCTATTTAACAATTAACTGTAGATTTATCCCCTGTGTATTGCTGGTGGATCTCTATTTAACAATTAACTGTAGATTTATGCCCTGTGTATTGGTTGTGGATCTCTATTTAACAATTAATTGTAGATTTAACCCCTGTGTATTGTTTGCGGATCTCTGTTGAACAATTAACTGTAGATTTATCCCCTGTGTATTGGTTGTGGACCTCTATTTCACAATTAACTGCAGATTTATCCCCTGTGTATTTGTTGTGGATCTCTATTTAACAATTAACTGTAGATTTATCCCCTGTGTATTGTTTGTGGATCTCTATTTAACAATTAACTGTAGATTTATCCCCTATGTATTGGTTGTGGACCTCTATTTAACAATTAACTGTAGATTCATTCACCTGTGTATTGTTTGTGAATCTCCATTTGACTGTTAACAGTAGATTTATCCCCTGTGTATTGGTTGTGGATCTCTATTTAACAATTAACTGTAGATTTATCCCCTGTGTATTGGTTGTGGAACTCTATTTAACAATTAACTGTAGATTTATCCCCTGTGTATTGGTTGTGGATCTCTACTTAACAATTAACTGTAGAGTAATCCCCATGTGTATGGGTTGTGGATCTCTATTTAACAATTAACAATAGAATTGTCCCTCTATGTACGTGTTGTGGATCTCTATTTATCAATTAATGTGCATTGGTTCCCCTGTGTATTGGTTGTGCATCTCTATTTAACTATTGAATGTAGATGTATCCCTCTGTGCACAGGTTATAGACCAATGTTTGAAAATTAACTGCAGATGTATTCCTCTGTGTATTGGTTGTGGATCTATTTTTCGCAATTAACTGTAGATTTCTCCCTTGTGTATAGGTTGTGGATCTCTATTCAACAATTAACTGTAGATTTATCCCCTGTGTATTGGTTGTGGACCTCCATTTAACAATTAACTGTAGATTTATCCCCTGTGTATTGGTTGTGGATCTCTATTTAACAATTAATTGTAGATTTATCCCCTGTGTATTGGTTGTGGATCTCTATTTAACAATTAACTGTAGATTTATCCCCTGTGTATTGGTTGTGGATCTCTATTCAACAATTAACTGTAGATTTATCCCCTGTGTATTGGTTGTGAACCTCTATTTAACAATTAACTGTAGATTTATCCCCTGTGTATTGGTTGTAGAACTCTATTTAACAATTAACTGTTGATTTATCCCCTGTGTATTGTTTGTGGAACTCTATTTAACAATTAACTGTAGATTTACCACCTGTGTATTGGTTGTGGAACTCTATTTAACAATTAATTGTAGATTTATCCCCTGTGTATTGGTTGTGGATCTCTATTTAACAATTAACTGTAGATTTATCCCCTGTGTATTGGTTGTGTATCTCTATTTAACAATTAACTGTAGATTTATCCCCTGTGTATTGGTTGTGAACCTCTATTTAACAATTAACTGTAGATTCATTCACCTGTGTATTGTTTGTGAATCTCTATTTGACTGTTAACTGTAGATTTATCCCCTGTGTATTGGTTGTGGATCTCTATTTAACAATTAACTGTAGATTTATCCCCTGTGTATTGGTTGTGGATCTCTATTTAACAATTAACTGTAGATTTATCCCCTGTGTATTGGTTGTGGATGCCCATTTAACAATGAACAGTAGACTGATCCCTCTGTGTACTGGTTGTGGATCTCGATTTAACAGTTAGTAGCAGATGTGTACCCTGTGTATTGGTTGTTGAACTTTACTTAACAATTAACTGTAGATTCATCCCCCGTGTATTGGTTGTGGATCTCTATTTGACAATTAACTGTAGATTTATTCACCTGCATATTGGTTGTTGATTTCTATTTAACTATTGAATGTAGATGTATCCCTCTGTGTACATGTTATATTACTCTATTTGAAAATTAACTGCATCTCTCTTCCCCTGTGTATTGATTGTGGATCTCTTTTTAACAATTAACTGTATATTTATCCCTCTGTGTTTTGGATGTAGACCTCTATTTGACAATTAACTGTAGATTTATTCCCTGTGTATTGGTTGTGGATCTCTAATTAAAAATTAACTGTAGGTTTATCCCCCTGTGTATTGGTTGTGGATGTCTATTTAACTATTAATTGTAGATATATCCCTCTGTAAAGTTTCAAGTCCTCTATTTGACAATTAACTGTAGATTCATGCCCCTGTGTTTTGGTTGTCGATCTCTATTAAACAATTCAAGGTAGATTTATTAAAAATTAACGGTAGGCTTATTCCCCTGTGAATGTTTTGTGGATCTCTATTTAACTATTAATTGTAGATTTATCCCCTGTGTATTGGTTGTGGATCTCTATTTAACAGTTAACTGCAGATTTACCCCCTGTGTATTGTTTGTGGATCTCTATTTAACAATTAACTGTAGATTTACCCCCTGTGTATTGGTTGTGGATCTCTATTTAACAGTTAACTGCAGATTTACCCCCTGTGTATTGGTTGTGGATCTATATTTAACAATTAACAGTAGATTTACCCCCTGTGTATTGCTGGTGGATTTCTATTTAACAATTAACTGGAGATTACTCCCGCAAGTGTATTTTTATTTAACAATTAACTGTGGATTTATTTCCCAGTGTATTGGTTGTGGATCTCCATTTGGGCTATTAACTGTCGATTTATCCCTCTGTACATCGGTTCTAGATATCTATTTGCCTATTAACTGTAGATTTATTCCCTTGTGCATTGGTTCTGGAACTGTTTTTAACAATTAAATGTAGATGTATTACCCTGTGTATCTGTAGTATTTTGTCTGGTACACCTACTCAGCATCTATACTCCAACACTCTGCTCCCTACCTGAAGCTAAAGACCAGTTGTACGAGGAACTCCATAATATCATTAGTAGCATCCCCAACACCGAACAGCTGTTTCTGCTTGGGGTCTTTAATGCCAGGGTTGGGGCCGACCATGATTCATTGCCCTCCTGCCTTGGGCGCTATGACATTGGAAGGATGAATGAGAATGGACAGAAACTGCTTGAGTTGTGTACCTATCATAACCTCTGCATCACCAACTCGTTCTTTCACACTAAACCCTGTCACCTGGTTTCTTGGAGGCACCCAGGTCACGTCGTTGGCACCAGCTGGACCTCATTGTCACAAGGCGCGCTTTTCAAACATCGTTCAAATGACACGCAACTTCCAAAGTGTAGATTGTGTCAGTGACCACTCTCTGGTGGGCAGCAAGGTTAGACTCAAACCAGAAGCTGCATCACTCCAAGAAGAAGGGCTGCCCATGCATCAAAACGAGCTGAATTTCTCATCCACAGCTGTGACATAAGTTTCTAAATTCACTTGAAAAAGCGCTTCAAAACGCTCCCACAGGGGATGCAGAGACCAAGTGGGCCGGCATCAGAGACTCCATCTATGACTCAGCAATGGCCACCGATGGCAAACGTGTGAAGCGGAATGCAGACTGGTTTCAATCCAACTTTGAAGAGCTGGAACCTGTCACAGCCGCTTAGCGCATTGCACTGTTGAACGACAAGAAAGCCCCCAGCGAATTAACATCCGTAGCACTTAAAGCAGCCAGACGCACTGCACTAAAGAACAGCCAGGCGCTGCGCAAATGACTACTGGCAACACCCATGCAGTCATATTCAGCTGGCCTCTGACACCGGAAACATCACAGGAATGTATGATGGCATTAAGAGAGCTTTTTGGGCCAACCATCATGAAGATTGCCCCCCTGAAATCTAAATAAGGGGACACAATCACTGACCAACGCAAGCAAATGGACCGTTGGGTTGAGCACTACCTAGAATAGTATTCCAGGGAAAATGCTGTCACTGTGACCGCCCTCAGTGCATCTCATGGCTGAGCTGGACGTGCAGCCAACAAAATCGGAACTCAGTGCAGCGATTGATTCTCTAGCCAGCGGAAAAGCCACTTGGAAGGACGGCATTACCCCTGGAATAATCAAGAGTGCCAATCCTGCTATACTTTCAGCACTGTACGAACTGCTTTGCCTGTGCTGGGATGAGGGAGCAGTACCACAGGACATGCGTGATGCAGATATCATCACCCTCTATAAGAACAAGGGTGACCGCGGTGACTGCAACAACTACCGTGGAATTTCCCTGCTCAGCACAGTGGGGAAAGTCTTCGCTCGAGTCACTTTAAACAGGCTCCAGAAGCTGGCTGAGCTTGTCTACCCTGAGGCATAGTGTGGCTTTCGAGCAGCGAGATCCACCATTGATGTGCTGTTCTCCCTTCGCCAGCTACAGGAGAAATGCCATGAACAACAGATGTCCCTCTCCGTTGCTTTCATTGATCTCACCAAAGCCTTTGATCTCGTCGGCAGACGTGGTCTCTTCAGAGTACTAGAAAAGATTGGATGTCCACCAAAGCTACTAAGTATCATCACCTCATTGCATGACAATATGAAAGGCACAATTCAGCATAGAGGTGCCACATCAGACCACTTTCTAATCCTGAGTGGCGTGAAACAGGGCTGTGTTCTCGCACCTGCACAGTTTGGGATCTTCTTCTCCCTGCTGCTCTCACATGCGTTCAAGACTTCAGAAGAAGGAATTTTCCTCCACACAAGATCAGATGGCAGATTTTTCAACATTGCCCGTCTCAGAGCGAAGACCAAAGTACGGAAAGTCCTCATCAGAGAACTCGTCTTTGCTGACGATGCTGCATTAACATCTCACATTGAAGAGTGCCTGCAGAGCCTCATCAACAGGATTGCGGCTGCCTGCAACGAATGTGGCCTAACCATCAGCCTCAATAAAACGAACATCATGCGACAGGACCTCAGAAGTGCTCCGTCCATCAATATCGCCAACCACGCTCTGGAAGTGGTTCAAGAGTTCACCCACCTCGGCTCAACTATCACCAGTAACCTGTCTCTCGATGCAGAAATCAACAAGTGCATAAGAAAGGTGTCTGCTGATATGTCCAGACTGGCCAAGAGCATATGGCAAAATGGCACACCGACACAGAAAATAAAATACGGACAGTTTGAAGCCTGTGTCCTCATACCTTGCTCTGTAGTGGTGATGTTGGGAATGGCATTAAACAGGAAATTAGAGATACATGCGATTAAGGAACATATGTAATTATGGTTGACTTCAATCTAAGTGTGGATGGGGCTAATCAAAGTATTAACATTGCAGCAGAGGAGGAATTCTTGGATTGTATACGGGATGCTTTTCTGGACCAATACATTGAGGAACCAACTAGAGAACAAGCCATTCTAGACTGGGTATTGTGTAGTGAGTGTGGAATAATTAACAATCTAGTGGTGCGAGACCCCTTGTGGACGAACCACTGCAATATGACAGAATTCTTCATCAAGATGGAGAGTGACGTA
Organism: Heterodontus francisci; assembly: GCF_036365525.1. NCBI lineage: Eukaryota > Metazoa > Chordata > Chondrichthyes > Heterodontiformes > Heterodontidae > Heterodontus > Heterodontus francisci. The sequence continues at coordinate 1,012,239 of NW_027140357.1, read as the reverse complement.
ATTGATTCTGAGCCTCCGGTGCTGAATCTTAGTAAAGGAAACTACGAATGTATATGGCACGACTAGGCCATGACGGATTGGGAAAAGTTGCTTAAAGGGATGACGGTGAATATACAATGGCAACCATTTAAAGAGCGCATGGATGAACAGCAACAATTATTTATCCCTGTCTGGTGCAAATGTAAAACGGGAAAGTTGGCGAAACCATGGCTTTCAAAGAAAATTAGAGCTAGCTTTAAATCCAAGGAAGAGGTAGATAAATTTGCCAGGAAAAACAACAGACCTGAGGATCAGAAGCAGGTTAGAATTCAGCAAAGGAGGACCAAAGGAGTTATTAAGAAGGGGACAATCCAGTTCGAGAACAAGTTTGTGGGGAACATAAAAACAGATTGTAAAAGTTTCTATCGGTATGTTAAGAGAAAAAGATTGGTGAAGACAAATGTAGGTCCCTTACAGTCAGAAACAAGGGAATTTATTATGGGGAACAAAGAAATGGCTGACCAACTAAATGCATACTTTGGTTCTGTCTCCAGAAAGGAGACACAAATATAACACCAGAAATGTTGGGTAACACAAGGCATTAGTGAGAAAGAGGAAGTGAAACAAATAAGTATTAGTAGAGAAATGGCGTTGGGGAAATTGATGGGATTGAAGGCCGATAAATCCCCAGGACCTGATGGCATGCATCCCAGAGTACTTAAGGAAGTGGCTCTAGAAATAATGGATGCATTGATGGTCATCTTCCAAGGTTCTATAGACTCTGGAACAGTTCCTACAGATTGAAAGGTAGCTAATGTAACCCCACTATTTAAAAAGGGAGGTAGAGAGAAAGCAGTGAATTATAGACCAGTGAGCCTGACGTCGGTAGTGGGGGAAATTCTGGAGTCCATTATCAAAGATTTTATAGCAGAGCACTTGGAGAACAGTGGTAGAATCGGACAGAGTCAGCATGGATTTACCAAAGGGAAATCATGCTTGACAAATCTACCAGAATTCTTCGTGGATGGAACTAGTAGAGTTGATGAGGGGGAGTCGGTGGATGTATTTAACTTGGACTTTCAGAAGGCTTTCAGAAGCATGTAAAATAAAAGCACATGGGATTGGGGGTAGTCTATTGCGATGGATGGAAAATTGGTTGGCGGACAGGAAACAAAGAGTAGGGATAAATGGGGCTTTTTTTCTTAATGTTAGGAAGTGACTAGTGGGGTATCACAGGGATCGGCACCAGCAACACAGCTATTCGCAATATACATTAATGACTTAGATGAGGGAACTAAATGTAATGTCTTCACATTTTCAGATGACACAAAAGTGGGTGCGAGGGTGAGTTGTGAGGAGGATGCAGAGACGCTTCAGGGTGATTTGGACAAGTTGAGCGTGTGGGTTAAAGCATGGCAGCTGCAGTAAAATGTGGGTAAATGTGAGGTTCTCCACTTTGGTAGCAAAAACAGAAATGCAGATTATTATCTGAACGGCTATTAACTGAGAGAGGGGATTATGCAACGAGACCTGGGTGTTCTCATGCACCAGTCGCTGAAGGTAAGCATGCAGGTGCAACAGGCGGTAAAACAAAGTGGTATGTCAGAGCGAATGGATTCGAATACAGAGGCAGCGGTGTCTTGCTGCAAGTGTACAGTGCCTTGATGAGGTCACACCTGGAATATTGTGTGCAATTTTGGTCTCCTTATCTGAGGAAAGATGTTCTTGCTATAGAGGGAATGCAGCGAAGATTGTGTCGGTTCGGATTATATTCGCTGGAGTTCTGAAGAGTGAGTGTGGATCTCCTAGAAACCTATAACATTCTAACAGGACTTGACAATGATGATTCAGGAAGGATGTTCCCGATGGTGGTTAAGTCCAGAACCCGGGGTCGTAGCCAAAGGATTAGGGGTAAACCATTCAGGAGTGAGATGAGGAGAATTTTCGGCAGCCAGAGAGTGGTGAGCCTGTGGAATTCGCTACAACTGAAAGCAGTTGAGGTCAAAACATTGTATGTTTTCAGGAAGGAGTTAGTTATAGCTCTTGGGTCTAAAGGGATCAAAAGTTATGGGTCGAAAGCGGGAACAGGTTACTCAGTTGGACGATCAGCCATGATCATAATGAATGGCGCTGCAGGCTCGACGTGCCGAATGTCCTACTGCTGCTCCTATTTTCTATGGTTCGATGTTTCTATGTCAGTGAGGCCTGGACAATGTATGTCAGCCAAGTGCGAGTCTCAGCTCATTCCATCTTCTCTGCCTCTGGAGAATCCTCGGCACCATTTGGCAAGAATACAACCTGTCCTCGAGGCGGCCAACACCCATAGCATATACACCCTACTGAGCCAGCGGCCCTGTGAGCCGCATGGAAGATGGCAGGATCCCCGAGGATGCATTGTACAGCGAGCTCGTCACGGGTATCAGATCCATTGGCCGTCCATGTCTCCACTTTAAACATGTCTGCAAACACGACATGAAGTCCTGTGACAATGACCACACGTCTTGGGAATCAGTTGCCAGTGATCGCCAGAAGTTGCGGATTGCCATAAAGGTGGAGCTAAAGACTGGCTAGTCGAAGAGACTTAGTAGTTGGCAGGAAAAAAAGGCAGAAGTGCAAGGAGAGAGCCAAATGTCTAACAGCCCCAGCTAACAATTGTATCTGCAGCGCCTGTGGAAGAGTCTATCACTCTCGAAGTAGCCTTTTGTAGCCTATCCAGGCGCTGCTCCACAAATTAATGACCACCTCCATGAACTTCCCATTTGTCTCTCGAGACAAGGAGGTCGAGTTGTGCAAAGGAAACCCGAACCAAGTCGTAATGTCAGACATAGAAGCCCGACCCGACCCAACCCAAACACAACACATGCTGACGGATCCCTTCAGGAACAGGTCCGGGACCAGGCCTTTACCCATGTACTGATGCAAAGGCCTACCCCCCCGTCCCGACTACGACGGGTCCCGACGACATGTGTCGGGTTCGGTTCGGGTCTGGAATTCGGGCTCGCGTCGGATTTCCTTTTCACACCTGCACAAGGAAGCCGAAGAAGAAGAAGATTGATGGGTCTCAGAGCCACCCGTCGTCTCGCCCTACCGCCACTCCACCCATCGCCCCCTGGGAAAATCACTGTATACTCCCTTCCAGCCTCGACGACAAACGTTCACCACTTCTCTCTGATTTCTGGCCCTGAGTCAATGTCACATCCGCACTATCGCTGTCCCTTGAATCAACGGGTTTCAGTTAATATAGCGAGTCTATTAAATGATACTTGTCCACCATACCATTTTCTTAAATGCATACACATAACAACAGCCATACTATTCTCATCAACCCTCTCTGTCACTTCATCAAAGACCTCCACAATCTTAGAGATAATTTCCCAGTAATATATCGGTGATGCTAGTCATTTATTAATCCATTTATTTTCCCAATATTTTACCCAAGTTTATGCCTCTAGAAATGTTCCTGCCAACAATGTTTGATTTACTAGTCTGTACTCCTTTAAAAAAATCGGTGCACAACATTTCCATCCCTACAGTCTTCTGGCAGCAATACTATATTCCAAGGGGATTGATAGATTCTCGCCACTGCCTCGAATGTTTCCAACTTTCCTTCCCTCAACAATCCTCATACATCCCGTCTGAGCCCGGTCGATGATCAGATTTATTTTGGTTCAGCACTGTTGATTTGAAAGGGGTTAACTGAACCTGTTTGTTCATTGACTGTTATTAACGACAGTCTCTATGGATCCTAATTGTATCTCTCGGTGTTTCCCTCCTCTATTAATATGGCACTTTTTTCAATCCATTAGCCAATGTATCAGCGGAGCATCAAGCCTGCTAGTGACAGATTTCAGTGACTCCAGAGCGAGAGATAGAGGATATATTGAAATTTGACTATAATAGTTTGGAATGTTACAACAAGAAGTCATAATCTGAAAATATTAGATTGGAAAGTTGCAATAATGGATCAGAATCTGAGAGGAATATATTGGAATGTTACTACAATGGACCAGAATCTGAGAGGAATATATTGGAATGTTACTACAATGGATCAGAATCTGAGAATGGTAGATTGGAAAGTTACAATAATGGGCAGGAGCATCTCCTCGTATGTTAACTATCTTTCTGCAAATTATGATTCCTTCTCATTAGAACTTCGGATCCTTTTTGTACTAATCATTTTTCAATACATTTACTATCCAATCCTCGCTATTGTTGGTGTCCCTGGTGAGTCACAGATCGAGCTCATAATTCTATGCGCCATATTTAACTGCATTGATGTTGTTTTGCCATTTATTCTGCCATCCTTGTTGCTGCTGTTGTCCCTTGTAAACATCTATCTCCAGCTATTAGATATCACTGTAATATGGCTCGCATTTAAACATTGGAGCGCCAAAGTCAGGATCTTTGGGCTCCACCATAAGCCTTGTTCCCTGTCCAATGACTCAATTCCCCTCCCAGGTCAATGTCTGAGGCTAATCCAACTTGTTTAAAATCTCTGAATTCTGATTGACCCTGAATTCAGTTCCAAACACATATCCTCTCCATTACCAAACCTGTCTATTAACAGCTCCATAATATCACATTCTGGTCCCTGCCTCAGCCCGTCTGCTGCATAAATCTTCACCTTTGTTAAATCCAGACTTGGCTATTACAACGCTATCATGACCAGGTCTAGAATAGCCTGCTCTCTGGTTGGCTCATGGACAAGCTGCTCTTCGAAATTATCCCACATGCACTCTACATGCTCATCTCCCGGGCTGCCTTTGCCAATCTGATTCCTCCAAACTATATGGAGATTAAATTCTACCGTGATTATTGCTGTACCTTTCACACAAGCCCTATTATTTCTTTCTGTATGCTCTGTCGTGCAGTGTGTCTACACTTAGACGTCCTACAAACTACTCCCACAAGTGACTTCTCACCTTTGCTTTTCCTTATCTTTGCCCAAACTGATTCACAGTTTGGCCTTCGGAACTAAGGTCAATTCTCACTATTGTACCAATCATCCTTAATTAACAGATCTATCCCACCACTTTTTTGTAGCTTTCTGTCCCTCCGAAATGACGAGTACCCTTGAATATTCAGGTCCCATACTTGCATACATCCCTCTAGTCCCGAAAACAGCCATTTACTCACTCCCAATTCCATCTGAAACCTGTTTTTATTAACTCTATGTTTGAGCTCACTCACCATCCCTAATTTAAACTTGCCCTCTCGCAGAAAGGCCTGTAACAGGTAAAACAATTAGATCTGTCACTGAATGCATGGACTAGTGTACACATTTTGCCCGAAACCATTGTTATTACTCCCGACCTTACATAAAACTTCTGATAATTTCCCTTGTTTCCTGTTAATTTAGTGGCGACTGTGATTGTTTGTTTCATTCATTTTCTTGTGTCTCAGTCAGTCCAACATTTAAATTCCTATCCAAGAGTGAAGTACTGGAAATACTCAGCAGGTCTGGCAGCAACTTTGGAGGGTGAAACAGAGTTAATATTTAAGGTCAATGAACCTGCTCAGAACCAGGAGTAATTGGACGTGGAACAGCTTTTACACCAGCCAGGGAAAGGAGGGAAGGAAGACTTAGGATCGACATTGAGCTCAACAATTTCAGTGTCATACCTTATGTCACATAATCTCTCCTGCTTCTCATCGTGTCACAGACCTTCCTGTTTATTTTTTTCAGGTGCAATCATTACAATGCATCAATGGAGAGAGTATCATGTTTAACATTCTCAATATGTACTCAATCAAACGATTAACTTGGCACTCAGCCTGTTGTCTAATTTCCCTGTTTACTTCCCTTCCTCACAGTTAACCTAGTGACAATTATGATCCTGTCACGGGGCAAGTGTGGTCTCTCCGAATGTGTCACTCGCTACCTGGTGGCCATGGCAGTAGCAGATCTCCTGGTTGTTATCATCGACCTGATATTGAGGCAGATTCCAATTCTTTATCGGGAACAGTTTCTTTTCTTGCAGTCTATCGACGTTTGCAATATCCACGCCGTTCTGCTGTTTGCAGCCACTGACTGTTCTGTCTGGTTCACCGTTTCTTTTACCTTCGATCGATTTGTGGCCATTTGTTGCCAGAAGTTGAAAAGTAAATATTGTACGGAAAGAACGGCGACGGTAGTCCTGGGAACAATAACTTTGCTGAGCTCTTTGAAAAACATCACCTGGTATTTTATGTTGACAGGTCGTTATGTGCTGTTCAACAATCCATGGTTTTGTTTGGTAATGATGAATGTTTGGTTATCTCCGGTCTGGGTAGGAATTGAGTTCCTCCATTACATTGTAACCCCGTGTGTCCCATTTGTTGTGATTCTGCTGCTCAACGCTTTCACTGTCAGGCACATTTTAGTGAGCAGCAGAGGGCGCAAGAGGCTCCGGGCTTGTAGCAATGGGGAGAATCCCAGGGACCCAGAAATGGAGAGCCGCAGAAAATCCATCATCTTATTGTTAGTTATCTCAGCGAATTTCATACTCTTATGGGCAATGTTTACGGTGAGTCTGCTAGCTCTCCGAATGCTGTATTTGGGGTATTATTCTGCAGATCTACCTGATTTTGTAATGGAAATGGCTTTCATGTTGCAGCTACTGAGTTGCTGCACAAACACTTGTATTTATGCTGTGACCCAGGCCAAGTTCAGAAAGCAATTGAAAAATATGCTGCAATATCCCTTTACTCGAATGAATAAATTGATTCATTGATGAGAAGAACTGAATCACTGACTATTTTCAGCATTTCCGCATTTTATTTCACAGTTCCAACATCCGAGAGATGGGGCCTGTCGATGTGGTGACAGAGCATGGTGGAGGGAGTCTGTCACTATAAAGGCAGAGTGGGCAAGGTTACTGTCACCACAGTGATTGAGCGGTGGCAAGTCCCTGCTGCCATGATGAAATAACGGGGCCTGTTACCATGGTGATGATGGGATGGAAGTATGGGGGCAGAGAATGTTGCCCATACTGGTGCAGAGATTGGGGCAGGCCTGGTTATCATAATGAAGACACAATGGAGAGGGGGCGGGGCCTGGCATCCAGCCATTTGAGCAGAATGCGAGACAGGCCAGAGTTTTAACTCTCCAGAATGAGCGGGCTGGAGGTGGTGATATGGTGTAGAACTGTGTGCAAGGCTGGTGGTGCTGTTCCCGTCACCATCCCACCCACGCTATAATGTTATGAGCAGCGATGGAAGTGACAAACCGCCCGCTCTCACCAGGCCAATTGAGACCCTTTGGTGACCAATTATTTAAGGGTCCCCTTCTACAGCTGCTGCTAAAATTCAGCACCTTAACCTCTAGATGCTGATCGGTAAAACCTGGCAGTCACCTTGTGACCCAGGGGGACCGACCTGATCATGTGCCCTGTGCCACACAGAAGGCTCCCCAGCAGCGTAAGCTACCTGCCACTGGAGGAATTAAGTGGACTAAAAGGGGTCATGGAATATCTTTAGCAAACAGGGATAAGGAAAATCCCAAAGCCTTTTAATCAAATATAAGGAGCAAGAGGGTAACTCGAGAAAGGATTGGCCCACTCAAGGACAAAGGAGGAAAGTTATGCGTGGAGTCAGAGAAAATGGGTGAGATTCTAAACGAGTACTTTGCATCGGTATTCATCGAGGAGAGGGACATGACGGATGCAGAGGTTAGGGACAGATGTTTGATTACCCTAGGCCAAGTCGGCATAAGGAGGGAGGAAGTGTTGGGTATTCCAAAAGGCATTAAGGTGGACAAGTCCCCAGGTCCGGATGGGATCTATCCCAGATTACTGAGGGAAGCGAGAGAGGAAATAGCTGGGGCCTTAACAGATATCTTTGCAGCATCCTTAAACACGGGTGAGGTCCTGGAGGACTGGAGAGTTGCTAATGTTGTCCCTTTGTTTCAGAAGGGTAGCAGGAAAAATCCAGGTAATCATAGACTGGTGAGCCTGACGTCAGTGGTAGGAAAGCTGCTGGAGAAGATACTGAGGGATAGGATCTATTCCCATTTGGAAGAAAATGGGCTTATCAGTGATAGGCAACATGGTTTTGTGCAGGGAAGGTCATGTCTTACCAACTTAATAGAATTTTTTCAGGAAGTGACAATGTTGATTGTTGAGGGAAGGGCTGTAGATGTGATACACATGGACTTCATTAAGGCGTTTGATAAGGTTCCCCATGGTAGGCTGATGGAGAACGTGAAGTCGCATGGGGTCCAGGGTGTACTGGCTAGATGGATAAAGAACTGGCTGGGCAACAGGAGACAGAGAGTAGCAGTGGAAGGTAGTTTCTCAAAATGGAGACGTGTGACCAGTGGTGTTCCACAGGGATCTGTGCTGGGACCACTGTTGTATGTGATATACATAAATGATTTGGAGGAAAGTATAGGTGGTCTGATTAGCAAGTTTGCAGACGACACTAAGATTGGTGGAGCAGCAGATAGTGAAGGGGACTGTCAGAGAATACAGCAGAATATAGATAGATTGGAGAGTTGGGCAGAGAAATGGCAGATGGAGTTCATTCAGGGCGAATGCGAGGTGATGCAATTTGGAAGATCCAATTCAAGAGTGAACTATACAGTAAATGGAAAAGTCCTGTGGAAAATTGATGTACAGAGAGATTTGGGTGTTCAGGTCCAATTTTCCCTGAAGGTGGCAACGCAGGTCAATAGAGTGGTCAAGAATGCATACGGCATGCTTTCCTTCATCGGGCGGGGTATTGAGTACATGTGTTGGCAGGTCATGTTCCAGTTGTATAAGACTTTGGTTCGGCCACATTTGGAATACTGCTTGCAGTTCTGGTTGCAGTTCACCAGGATGTTGCCTGGTATGGAGGGCGCTAGCTATGAAGAGAGGTTGAGTAGATTAGGATTATTATCATAGAAAGACAAAGGTTGAGGGGGATCTGAATGAGGTGTACAAAATCTTGAGACGTATAGACAGGGTGGATACCAAGAAGCTTTTTCCCAGGGTGGGGGATTCAATTACTAGGGGTCACGAGTCCAAAGTGAGAGGGGAAATGTTTAGGGGGGATATTCGTGGAAAGTTCTGCGTGGGGGTGCCTGGAACGCATTGCCAGCGGAGGTGATAGACGCGAGGACGACAGCATCTTTTAAGATGTATCTAGACATTTACATGAATGGGCAGGAAGCAAAGAGATACAGACCCTTAGAAAATAGGCGACATGTTTAGATAGAGGATCTGGATCGGCGCAGGCTTGGAGGGCCGAAGAGCCTGTTCCTGTGCTGTAATTTTCTTTGTTTTTTGTCCCGCTTCCCTCCTAAACGATACTCTCCCCGGTCATCATGGCCCAGATGATTGCACCACTGAGGACTGAAATGCCACTTACATGCAAAGAGGTGAACATCCACATTTCTCAGCAGTCTGCTCTGCTCCGACTGGTGCTGCTGGGACTGAGGATGCACAGGCCTGCTGATTGGCTGACAGCACTTGCAGGCGAGTCATCCTGACTCAGTGGAGTGGATGCCCTACCCGGGGCAAATTATTAGCCTGGGCCAGGTATAATTATGGTGCAGCTTCCAGGGCAAGGAGAGGCGGGCTCTTTGAACAGTGGCCGCGCCCTTCTCCCAGAAAGCATGTGTGGAAAGCGTCATTGAAGGCTCCGCCCACTGGCGGTATTCATACCAACCAGGACAACAACAACAACAACAAGAGGAAGAGAGAAGATGGTGAAAGCATTCAGCCTGAATTCTTGATAATGTTTTTAAGTCGGTATCACCCTACATTAGACTTTATAGTGCTTTACACGATTTTATACGGGCTCAAATCGATTCTAATAAGTGCAATTCTTTATTACCTTTATTTGTTTATTCATCCTTTCTCACTCTTTATGTTCCTTTACTATCCTTTATAATTCCTTATAACTATTACCAATCCTTTATAATACTCCATACTCCTTTTTAACCAGGCATAATTATTTATAGTATTTTATTCCTTTTTAACAATCTGTAATCATTTATGACATTGTATGATCCGTTGTAAGTCTTTAAAATTATTTAAAGTACTTTATAACACTTTAGAGCATTTTATTAACCGTTATGACACTTTATAAACCTTTATAAATCTAAACAATTATATCTCATCCATTGTAACAACTTGACATTTTTTATAATCCTTTGACATACTTTACAGTCGTCTCTAACCATTTAAAACGTTATAATTCTTTAAAATACTTTACCACCCTTTCGAATTCCCATAATCCTTCTTAAATCTGTGTGAAATCTCTATAAACAATGATAATATTTCATAAACCTTTGTAATCCGTTAATAATTCGTTCTAAGTGCTTCCAACTCTTTATAATTCTTTATGCACTTTAACATATTTTATGCCTCTTTATAATCTTTTATAATTCTTTGCAACCCTTCAACATTTTCCATAATCCTTTATGATCTTTATAACCTTAATAAACATTTTCTAACTTGTTAAAGCGATTTTAATCTTTGAGAAAGTTTTACAACTCTCAAGTTGAATTGCTAATCCATTATAACGTTTTATAATCTTTCATAATCTTCATAAAGCCTTAACAATCCTTTATGATTCATTATTTCCCTTATAATCACTTATAAATGTATCACACTTTTAAAATGTCGCAATCCTTTATAACAGTTAACAATCTTTATAACCCTTCCTAATCAATATAATACTTCATAATCCTTATAACCTTTTACAACTATTCAGAATCTTTATAGACCTTTCTAGTGATAGAGCTCTTCATAATCCTTTGTAAGCCATTAAAACCCTTTATAATTCTGCATCAGCCTTTCGAATCCTTCATAATGCTTTACAACCTTCATATCCCTTTACGTAATTTGTAATCCTCTATAAAGTTTCGTAATCCTTATAATCTGTTATAACACATTAATACATTGTTATAATCCCTTCCAAACGTTTATAATCCTTTAGAAAGCCATATAATTCTTTATCGCCTTTATATCTGCTTATAATTCTTTATAATCCGTTTAACACTTCGTAATGCTTTGGTATCCTCTCATAAATTATAATCCTGTACAACTCTTTGTAATCCATGATAATCCTTTATAATTTTTTTTATCACCCTTTATAATTCGTCATGATCCTTTCTAACAATTCATGGCTCTTAAGAATCACATGTAATCCTTTCTGAAAATTTAGCAATGTATAATAATTTAAAATCTTTGCTTTACTTCATAATCCTTTAAATCCATTTATAACCTTTTATAATCCTTTAGATGCCTTAGAAATCTCTACACACCGAGATATTCTATATTAATTTACAGCCCTTTAAATAATACGCTGCACTCTTTTGGAAACCTTATAATCCTTTAGAGCCATTTTTAATCCCTGTATTATGTTTATAATGACTTATTATGTTGAAAGACCAGTATCATCATTTATAATCCCTTTGGGTTCTTTATAGCCGTTTAGAAAGATTTGTAAGTCTTTAAAAGCAAATTCGTTTTCTTATAATCTTTATACTCCTACATGACCCTTTCCAAGCCTTTATAAACTTTGTGACAAGCATTCATATATCTTTGTAATCCTTTATTACCGATTATAACACTTTACATTGTGTGGAGCATATTATGCAGGAATCCCCTGTGGCCGTTCCCCTCAATAATAAGTATACCGTTTTGGATACGGTTGTGGGGGGTGGGGGGGGTAACCTACCAGGGGAAAGCCACAGCGGCCAGGTCTCTGGCACTGAGCCTGGCTCTGTGGCTCAGAAGGGAAGGGGGGAGTAAAGGAGAGCGATAGTGAAAGGAGATTCAATGGTTAGAGGAACAGACAGGAGATTCTGTGGTCGCGAACGAGACTCCCGGATGGTATGTTGCCTCCCGAGTGCCAGGGTCAGGGATGTGTCGGATCGAGTCTACAGGATTCTTAAGGGGGAGGGGGAGGGGGAGCAGCCAGAGGTCGTAGTACACATCGGTACCAATGACATAGCTAGGAAAAGGGATGAGGACCTGAAAAGCGAATATAGGGAGTTAGGTTGGAAGCTAAAAGGCAGGACGAGAAGAAAGTAATCTCAGGATGATACCGGAGCCACGTGCTAGTGAGGCGAGAAACAGGGAGCGAGTGCAGCTGAACACGTGGCTACAGAGCTGGTGCGGGAGGGAGGGCTTCAGATATGTGGATCATCGGGATACCTTCTGGGGAAGGTGGGACCTTTACAAGAAGGACGGGTTGCATCTGAACTGGAGGGGCACCAATATCCAGGGAGGGAGGTTTGCTAGAGCTCTTCGGGAGGGTTTAAACTAGTTTGGCAGGGGGATGGGAACCGGATCTACGGATCAGTGGATGTGGATGCTGTTGAACAGGCAGATACAGAATGCAGAGTGTCTGTGATGATGGTTAGACAATTGACAGGGCAAAGTTGCAGCCAGTATAATGGGTTGAAGTGTGTCTATTTTAACGCAAGAAGTGTCAGGAATAAGGGTGATGAACTTAGAGCATGGATCAGTACTTGGAGCTACGATGTTGTGGCCATTACGGAGACGTGGATATCACAGGGGCAGGAATGGATCTTGGTTGTTCCGGGGTTTAGATGTTTCAAAAGGAACATGGAGGGAGGTAAAAGAGGTGGGGGAGTGGCATTGCTAATCGGGGATAGTATCACAGCTGCAGAAAGGGAGGTCGTCGAGGATGGTTTGTCTACTAAGTCATTATGGGTGGAAGTCAGAAACAGGAAAGGAGCAATCACCTTATTCGGAGTTTTCTATAGACCCCGCAATAACAGCAGAGACATGGAGGAACAGATTGGGAGGCAGATTTTGGAAAGGTGCAGAAGTAACAGGGTTGTTGTCATGGGTGACTTCAACTTCCCTAATATTGATTGGAACCTTCTTAGTGCAAATAGTTTGGATGGAGCACTTTTTGTCAGCTGTGTCCAAGACGGTTTCCTGACTCAAAATGTAGATAGGCCGACTAGAGGGGAGACTATGTTGGATTTGGTGCTTGGCAACGAACCAGGCCAGGTGGCAGATCTCTCCGTGGGAGAGCATTTCAGAGATAGTGATCACAACTCCCTGACCTTTACTATAGTCATGGAGAGGGACAGGAGCAGACAGGATCGGAAAATATTTAATTGGGGGAGGGGGAATTACAATAATATTAGGCAGGAACTGGGGAGCATAAATTGGAGACAGATGTTTTCAGGGAAATGCTGGGCAGAAATGTGGAGGTTGTTCAGGGAGCACTTGCTGCGACTGCAGGATAGGTTTGCCCTGATGAGGCAAGGAAGGGATGGTAGGGTGAAGGAACATTGGATGACAAGAGATGTGGAACAGGTAGTCAAGAGGAAGAAGGAAACTTACTTAAGGTTGAGGAAGGTTGAGGAAGCAAGGATCAGACAGGGCTCTAGAGGGTTACAAGGTAGCCAGGAAGGAACTGCAAAATGGACTTAGGGGAGCGAGAAGGGGACATGAAAAAGTCTTGGCGGGTAGGATTAAGGAGAATCCCAAGGCGTTCTACACTTATGTGAGGAACAAGAGGATGGCCAGAGTGAGGGTATGGACGATCAGGGATAGTGGAGGGAACTTGTGCCTGGAGCCGGAGGAGGTAGGGGAGGTCCTGAATGAATACTTTGCTTCTGTATTCACTCGTGAGAGGGACCTGGTCGTTTGTGAGGACAGCGTGAAACAGGGTGATATGCTCGAACAGCTTGAGGTTAAGAGGGAGGATGTGCTGGAAATTTTAAATGATATGAGGACAGATGAGTCCCCGGCGCCACACGGGATATACCCAAGGATAATACGGGAAGTGAGGGAAGAGATTGCCGCCCCTTTGGCGATGATCTTTGCGTCCTCACTGTCCACTGGAGTAGTACCAGATGATTGGAGGGTGGCAAATCTTATTCCCTTGTTCAAGAAAGGGAATCGTGATAACCCTGGGAATTATAGATCAGTCAGTCTTACGTCGGTAGTGGGAAATTATTGGAGAGGATTCTGAGAGACAGGATTTATGATTATTTGGAAAAGCATGGTTTGATTAGAGACAGTCAGCATGGCTTTGTGAGGGGCAGCTCATGCCTCACAAGCCTTATTGAATACTTTGAAGATGTGACAAAGCACATTGATGAAGGAAGAGCAGTGGATGTGGTGTATCTGGATTTTAGCAAGTCGTTTGATATGTTTCCCCATGGTAGGCTCATTCAGAAAGTATGGAGACATGGGATTCAGGGAATGTTGGCTGTCTGGATACAAAATTGGCTGGCCCACAGAAGACAAAGGGTGGTTGTAGATGGAAAGTATTCAGCATGGAGCTCGGAGACCAGTGGTGTTTTCGCAGGGATCTGATCTGGCACCTCTGCTCTTTGTGATTTTTATAAATGACTTGGATGAGGAAGTGGAAGGCTGGGTTAGCAAATGTCCGATGACACGAAGATTGCTGGAGTTGTGGATAGTGTGGAACGCTGTAGTAGGTTGCAACGCGACATTGACAGGATGCAGAGCTGGGCTGAGAAGTGGCAGATGGAGTTCGACCTGGAAAGGTGTGATGTTATTCATTTTGTAAGGTCGAATTTGAATGCAGAATACAGGCTTAAAGACAGGATTCTTGGTAGTGTGGAGGAACAGAGGGATCTTAGGATCCATGTCCATAGATCGCTCAAAGTTGCCACCCAAGTTGATAGGGTTGTTAAGAAGGCGTATGGTGTGTTGGCTTTCATGAACAGGGGGATTGAGTTTAAGAGGTGCGAGGTTATGCTGCAGCTCTATAAAGCCCTGGTTAGACCACACTTGGAATATTGTGCCCAGTTCTGGTCGCCTCATTATAGGAAGGATGTGGAAGCTTTAGAGAGGGTGCAGAGGAAATTTACCAGGATGCTGCCTGAACTGGAAGGCATGTCTTACGAAGAAAGATTGAGGGAGCTCGGGCTTTTCTCATTGGAGCGAAGAAGGATGAAAGGTGACTTGATAGAGGGGTACAAGATGATGAGAGGCATAGATAGAGTGGATAGCCAGAGAATTTTTCCCAGGGCAGAAAGGGCTATCACCAGGGGGCATAATTTTAAGGTGATTGGAGGAAGGTTTCGGGGAGATGTCAGAGGTAGGTTCTTTACGCAGAGAGTGGTGGGTGCGTGGAATGCGCTGCCAGCGGTGGTAGTAGATGCAGATACATTAGGGACATTTAAGCGACTTTTGGATAGGTACATGGATGATCGTAGAATGAAGGGTAGGTAGGTAGTTTGATCTTGGAGAAGGTTAAAGGTTCGGCACAACATCGTGGGCCGATGGGCCTGTACTGTGCTGTACTGTTCTATGTTCTATGCTCTTGTTCTGTAACTCTTTATAATGCTCTATAATACATGAAACCATTCATAATTCTTTTTACATATTATCATTTGTAACCATTCATAAAACTTCATAACATGTTTTTATAATCCTTTATAACACTTTATAAACCATTATAAACGTGTGTATTCCATTGTAATATCTGGTAATCCCATACAACGCTCCATAATCAATTGGGGCGGCACAGTGGCGCAGTGGTTAGCACCGCAGCCTCACAGCTCCAGGGACCCGGGTTCGATTCCGGGTACTGCCTGTGTGGAGTTTGCAAGTTCTCCCTGTGTCTGCGTGGGTTTTCTCCGGGTGCTCCGGTTTCCTCCCACAAGCCAAAAGACTTGCAGGTTGATAGGTAAATTGGCCATTATAAATTGTCACTAGTGTAGGTAGGTGGTAGGGAAATATAGGGACAGGTGGGGATGTTTGGTAGGAATATGGGATTAGCGTAGGATTAGTATAAATGGGTGGTTGATGTTCGGCACAGACTCGGTGGGCCGAAGGGCCTGTTTCAGTGCTGTATCTCTAATCTAATCTAATCTAATCTAATCATGCATCATCTGTTTAATGCTTTATGCGATGTAGAACATAAGAACTGGGAACAGGAGTAGGCAATTCAGCTCCTCAAGCCTGCTCCACCATTCAAGACAATCATGGCTGATCTCATCTCGGCCTCAACTTCACTTTCCTGCCGGTTCTCCATAACCCTTCAAGTCATTATTAATTTAAAAAATCTCTCTGTCTCCTTCTTAAATTTACTCTATGCCCAGGCATCCACGCTGAGGTAATGAATTCCACAGTTTCACGACCCTTTGAGAGAAGTACTTTTTCCTCATCTCTGTTTTAAATCTGTTGCCCCTTATCCCAAATCTGCGACCTCTTGCTCTCTGTTGCCTGACCAGAGGAAGCATCCTCTTGATATCTACATTGTCAATCCCCTTAATCATTTTACATACCTCAATTAGATCTCCTCTCATTCTTCTAAACTCTAGAGAGTAAAAGCCTAAACTGCTGAATCTCTCTTCTTAGGACAAACCCCTCATCTCTGGAATCAATCTAGTGAACATCCCCTGAACAAGCAAATATGTCCTTCCTCAGGTAAGGCAACCAAAATTGTACGCAATACTGAAGGTGCGGTCTCACTTATGCCTTGTACAGTTGCAGCAATAAATGCAAAATTCCATTCGCCTTCCTTATTAGCTGCTGCACCTGCATAATAGTTTTTTTGCGATTCATGCACGTTCATGGAATCCTTCATAATCGGTTACAACTCTTTTAAGGCCTTTATAATAATTTATAATCCTTTATAATTTTTTTAAGATAAGGGCCTCTCTGAACATTTCCTTGAACGACTCTCCACCCACATCCCCCTCCTGTGCCGCAACCATAATTCATTGTTTATCCGTCCCAGGGAATACAAAAAAATCTCCCCCTATTCATATACACTTCACATTCAAATCACAACCATCTCTTGGTTCGCCATTTGTGACAAGATATCTGCAGCTGCAGATTTTCCCAACTGCTCCGTCACATCCAGTTTGATGATCAGTCTCTCTCCCCCAGGGCGTTCCTCAGATACTGTCCTCATCCCCACTCTCTTAATTCCAAGAGACACAGATTTGAAAAGATATGGCGACAACTGACCTGGCCATCTACCACCAGATTGGCTGACCACTTATAACTATAGGGTCCTACACTTGTTCGCTAAAACTGCTCACTATTCCAGGATCATCTTGGAATGCAAAAGTAGCCCCAGCTGTTCTTCTCCACAGCAAACAGACTTTCGAAACGTGATTGCCCTGTTCCCTCCATCCTCACCTCCAACAGTAAGTGTGAGAAGCTCATGCACCTCTTGTCATGAAGGTCGAGATCATCTGATCAGCTTTCCCTGTCATGTCCCTCCCTTCGATGACACCACCTGGCTATACTTACTATACTTCCGCCTTTTCCAGCCCTGAACTCGCATAATTCCCTAGTTTCTGTTATATCTCCCCTCATGCCCTCTCTGAGCTCAGCTGGTCCATGAGACCCACCTCCTGCTCCCTCGATCGTATTCCCAGAGCAATACTGATCAGCCAAATTCCTCGAGTGATCCACAAGTTAACCGATGTTTTAAACAATTCTCTCTTCAGTTCTTGTCCTTCTCTCCTTTATATTTGCAGGCATCACCTGTCGCCTGAAGAAAGGTGTGCTTGGGTCTGCAAAAAAACACGACAGGAGCCCGACAGAAAAACATCAGACCTGAGTCCGACCTGGCCCGAGTCCTTCCATTTTTTCCCGTGCCCGACCCGAACCGACCATCAGTTAGCTTCCCTTCCGTTTTTCACTTTCTTGCTGATCTGCGCAAGCTTAAAATAACTTAAAAGAACAAAACGACTTTTCTAGTCCAAAAATTACATTGATATGGAACCACTTACCTGTGATAGAGTGTGGCTGACCGGCCCGATCCGAGCCCGAATGACGAATCCTGAATGCAACTCGACCCGACCCGAACTCTACACATGTCGTCGGGTCCCATCGGGTTCGATTCGGGTAGCAGGCCTTGATGTGACACCACTACACTTGGAAACTACCATCCTCCCTCCAACTCCCTTTTCTCTACTATGTCCTTGAATGTGTTGTGGTCTCCCAGATCCGTGCACATATTTCCTGGAACTCCATGTTGATCCACTCAAAGCAGGTTTCTGCTACAGCCATAGTACCAAAACGGTTCTTGCCAAAGTTACAAATGATATCCTATGTGATGCTCGACCTGTGTGCAACCTTTGACACGATTCACCAGACGATCCCCCTCTAACGCCTGTCCACCATCATCCAGCTGGATTGGACTGTCCTCACCTGGTGCCATTCTAATCTATCTAATCATATACATAGAATCACCTGCAACGGCTTGTCTTCCTGCTCCTGTACCATTACCATTGGGTGTCCCCAATGATCCATCCTTGGAACCCTCCTATTTCGCATCGGCCACATCATCGAAGGCAGAAGCGTTAGTTTTCACATGTATGCTCATGACAGTCCACTATTCCTCTCCACCACTTCTTCTGACCGTTCTGTTGATCAGACTGCTTATCCAACCTCCTGTATGGGATGCGCACAACATGTCCTCCAATTAAATATTGGGACGATTAAAGCCATTGTTCTCGGCTCCCAGACCAAACTCAGTTCCCTAGCTATGGATTTCTTCCCTCTCCCTGGCAACATTCTGAGACTAAACCAATATAATAAATATAAGCAAAATTCCACGGATGCAGGAAATCCGAAATAAAAACAGAAAGTGCTGTAATACTCAGGAGGTTAGGCAGCACCTGTGGAGAGAGAAAGAGAGTTAACTTTTCAGGTCTGTGACCTTACATCATGATATTAAGCCAGACTGCTCACAACTAGTGCCGCATTTGTACGTGATATGGACTTCTGACCTCTGCCTATCTCCAGCTGCATGTCATCGCTGAACTGCACCCCTGTCTGACTTTATCTGCCGCTAAAATCGTCATTAATGCCTTTGTTATCTGTAGATGTGACTTTTCATATTCAAAGTCATATTGCCCCATCACCATTGTGCTTGCTGACCGACAGGGTCTCCCAGTTAAGCAATGTGTTGATGTTAACATACTCATCCCTGATTTCAACACACTCTATGTCCGCTCTCCTCGAGATATCTTTAATCTCCTCCAGCCCCATAATCCTCCCAGATGCCTCTGCTTCTCTAATTATAACCTCTTATGCACCCTGACTTAGTTCGTTCCACCACTGATGGCTGTGTCTTCAGTTGCCTAACTCTGGAATATCCTGCTGATACCGATCTTCATCTCCACCTCGTTTTCCTCCTTAAGGTAATCATTAAAACGTACCTCTTTAAACAAGCTTGAGGTCATCATGTCTAATATTTCCTGTTGCGGCTCGCTGTCATACTTGGTTAAGATTCCGGTGTAGTGCCTCAGCGTTTCCTACTGCACTCAACTTGCCGTATAAATGTAAGTTGTTGTTGTAACTGTTCCTCATCCTATAAAATCCATTACAATCCGTTATCATCCATTAAAATTCTTCACAATCCTTACCAACCTTTACAGCAATTTATAATCATTTATTACGCTTCATAACCCATCATACTCCTTTCTAATACTTTAGACACTTTATCATCCTGTATTAATCTGTATAACTTCATAAACATCAGACCTGAGGATTGGAAACAGTTTACAATTCAGCAAAGGAGCACCAAGGGATTGGTTAAGAAGGGAAAATAGAGTTCGAGAGTAAGCTTGCGGGGAACATAAAAACTGACTGCAAATGTTTCTCTAGGTATGTGAAGAGAAAATGATTGGCGAAGACAAATGTAGGTCCCTTACAGTCAGAAACAGGGGAATTTATTATGAGGAATAAAGAAATGGCCGACTAACTAAATGCATACTTTGGTTCTGTCTTCACAAAGGAGGGCACAAATATCAAACCAGAAAT
This sequence comes from Heterodontus francisci, assembly GCF_036365525.1. Taxonomy (NCBI): domain Eukaryota; kingdom Metazoa; phylum Chordata; class Chondrichthyes; order Heterodontiformes; family Heterodontidae; genus Heterodontus; species Heterodontus francisci. The sequence continues at coordinate 992,542 of NW_027140357.1, read as the reverse complement.
GTTGGGAAACACAGGGTTTAGTGAGAGAGAGGAACTGAAGGAAATCAGTACTAGTACAGAATTTGGTATTGTGGAATTTGATGGGATTGAAGGCCGATAAATCCCCAGGGCCTGATATTCGACATCCCAGCGTACTTCAGGAAGTGGCCTTAGCAATATTGGATGCATTGGTGGTCATCCTCCAAGATTCTATCGACTTTGGAACAGTTCCTCCAAATTGGAGCTGTTAGCGTCAATGAATCGAGAACAATCACTCGACACTCAGGTCGGCTCCAATGTCAAACAGTTTATTTAAGTTATGCCAGCGGGGAGCAGGTCACTGAGCTGTCCAGATACCTCTCCACCGAACAAAGGAAAATCATCGATCCTTATACATTTTCAAGCACTTACTCAGCCCATCCTGGCTGGTCATGGTCCAATCACAGCGATTATAGATCATATACATTGATTATTAGAGCCGATAGAAATGGTTACCAGGCATGGAGGGACTGCACAACCGGCCCATAGACAGATAGAGGATTACACATGATGTTTCCCATTCCCTGTTATCCATTATCCTTGGTTCTCATGTATGCATACCATCTTATCTTGACCTCGTTACAGGCTGGTACCTTTGTCAGCATTCCACAAGGACATCTGCTTTCCATTTAATGAGTCTTTGTTTGAATTTATGTTACTCAGCTCCTGTGTGGAATGTGTTCAAGTTGGCTAAGCCCCATGATGCCTTGCAACCTCTTCATTGTTCACTAAGATTATACGCTGCTGGTTACTCAAATAATATTTAAACAGTATGATATTTACTGCATGTGCCTCTGCGCTTGGGAATACCCTCCAACAATCTCCCCTTTCGGTAGGGAGACTAACCCTAGTCTCCTTAACCGAGACCATTTATTGTTTTTTATTAACTCTTTAAACTCGCCCGGTATTCCCTGCCTCAACTGTGTCGGCCAGTCATGTGATTTCAGGAATTCCGGTCGTATTATATCATATTAATGTGATCCAAATGGCTTAGCCCCCCAGATAGACACAGGGCGGCACAGTGGCGCAGTGGTTAGCACCGCAGCCTCACAGCTCCAAGGACCCGGGTTCGATTCTGGGTGGTGCCTGTGTGGAGTTTGCAAGTTCTCCCTGTGACTGCGTGGGTTTTCTCCGGGTGCTCCGGTTTCCTCCCACAAGCCAAAAGGCTTGCAGGTTGATAGGTCAATTGGCCATTATAAATTGTCACTAGTATAGGTAGGTGGTAGGGAAATATAGGGACAGGTGGGGATGTTTGGTAGGAATATGGGATTAGTGTAGGATTAGTATAAATGGGTGGTTGATGTTCGGCACAGACTCGGTGGGCCGAAGGGCCTGTTTCAGTGCTGTATATCTAATCTAATAGACAAATTGTCTCTCTTGCTTTTGCTCTAGTTTTTACCTGCCTTCGCTGCACATATCGTCTGTCTGATCGGCAGGCCAGTATGCCCCATGTTATGGCCAGTATCAACTGTATTCCAACTAGCACATGAGAAATTATCCGAATCCAGGGGTGGATATTCACATTCATTCCCTAATCCCAAATCTTCTCCCATCAGCTCCGGTTCTGCAGTTCAGTGTCCGTATCTTTCTCTAGCTTTTTGATTTTTGCTTGCAGTTGGTGATAGAGTTTTATGGATTGGCACACCCTGAGCCTTAATTCCCTTCGTCCCTCGGCCAGGTGTGGGATGGGGACTGGTTCTGGTTCCTCGTAATCTTGTAGGTGGTCATGGAGGTAATCAGTGACGTTGATTGTCTAGGTACCTCTACGCCAAACGTAAATAATTCGGGCTTGCCCTGTAGTGACGGGTCGTAAGCGCGTAAAGCAAAAATTAGAAAACGAGATAGGGTAATGTAGATTATTGTAGCGGTAGGAACTTTCTGTAGTGGAAACGCAATCTTTCACTTTACCTCAGTATCCTGTTCTTGCGAAATGCATGGGGGCAGGTATGTTTTCTACGACACAACCGTCTGTTCGATTAAACACACATTCATCCAATTCTCCCTGTCCCACTGGGTGTGGACATACTGTCATGTCTCCCCGCTGCTTGGATCCCGTAAGGGAAATTCCACATAGTGGATTGTTCCTGAGTATGGCAGAGGTTTCAGTTAAACAGTAATGGAGGGAGGTGTTACCCCGTACGAACCTAATATTTTCCAATTGTTAGTGGGGAAATGGCCCTGAGTCCCATGTTACTGTGGGGATCATCAGAACTACCCCCACGCCGGTATCTTTGCCCAATTCGCAGTCTGGGATCACTGGATATACTCTGATGAGTCCTTTCAGTGTACAATTGTCAAGTTTCCCTTTTTCTCTGCTAATCGAGTTAAATGTAGGCGGTGTATCCAATCAGGCACCTCCCCCCTTTGGATCTGAATGAGATTGTGTCGTATTCCCATGCCCTCTTCTCCCAGATTGGCCTGATCCACCTGATTTTCCTCGGCTCTCTCTAAGAGTTCCTTCATTACTCCTTTTAGTCGTTCTACCTTTTCATTTAGACCTTGTATGTCCAGTGAGTTTATGACAGAAGTACAAGTATTGACTCCGGTAGCAACATCGTTATCTACCCCCCATTTTTGTTCTATAAAGCTGATCCTGGCCTCCAAATCGAGTGGCACCCATGGCATCGGCAGCCTGCTGCATTACAACCTTAATTAATACGCTATACATATTTCTTGCCTGTTCTGTACAATATCCCCGCATTTGTATTCCGGAGATATTGATCAGGACAGGCACAATTTCATGTTTAACATTATCATATAATATTTCACCTTCGTTAAAAAGCCCAATTCCATTATCAAGTCCTTTAGTGATTGTAGAGCATGGCAATTTCACGGGTTGGGTGGTGGTTAATACGGGGCGTGGTGTCGGAGGGGGAGGAAAACATCACCCACCTCCTCATAATACCCTCATAATCCCATCCCCTTTCTATAGGTAGTCATGGGCTGAGGTTCGACAGGTGGTGCACACAATATTCCGAACGCGCTCCCATCAGGTTTTTTTTCTGTTTCAGTTCGTCGGATGCAGCTGACTCTTGTTGCATTCGTGGAGCACTGTATGCATACTTTATCTTTTCCCGAGTGGACTTGTAACCATGCATTAAAATAAGGTTTATCTCTACTCCAGTCCTTGGCTGCTGGGATGCATATACCATCAGTAAAATAATACAAAGCCCCATAGTTCATGTAGTTACGTTCCTCCTGTGTTTGTTGTAGCTTCAGTGGTGCATCAGCATTCTCTTGGGCTTGTATTAATCTCAGAGTTCCCAGTATCATGAGCTCCCAGAGTCGAAGAACCCACTGTTGTTTCATGGCTTCAGGTGTTCTAATCTGGGCATTTAAACAAAATGACCTGGACGTCACCAGGTGTTAGTTCCTGGTCTACTCATTTCATCACCTGTCTGGGCCGAAAACGTTCTACTGGTTATGGGTTAATAGCTGTGTCTTTTATAATCGTACCATTTCCATCTCGTCAAGTCCGTGTCTGTACTGCCGTCCGATTTGCATCTGAGCACGCTTCGCTCGTAACTGAGTGTTGATGCATTTGAATACCACCCAGACTCCAGTGGACATCATCACCACTCCCAGGCCCCCGAGCAATCCATTCTCCAATATGTTTCGCCACTCCTGGTATCATATGGCATACCAGGTGGTCTCCATGATAGGCACTATCTCAGGCTCAGCCATCATTCCCTTGATTATAGTTTTACAGTTGGGACCATGTATTTCCATCGGCCTTTCCCTTTACCATTACATTGTCTCCCACAACAGGCACCTTTGTCTGTTCCTCTTTCATGCCTGTGTCGATAGAATCTCCTGCCTCAGCTCATGTTGTTGTCTGCACAGCTCTTTCACAAATCTTTTAACCCTTTCTCTCGTGGGTCCAACTTCCACACTACCTGCTACGACATACCTTGGCAGTCTCATCACCCTTCCTGTTATTAGTTCAGTTGCTCTACATGTGACAGATCGCATCTGCACACTTACACTGGTATTCCAATGTCATGCCACATATTCGAAACTCTCAGGTGATCTTATCAAAAGATCAAATGTCAGCGGTGGGGAGAGGGGGGCACTGGTGATGTCTGTCTGAGATTTTTGCTTACCTCCCCCTATAGTGTCCTGATGTCTCCGGTTATGGCCAGACTTTCAAATTTTGCTCTCTTAAAAACTCATATCTCCAAGAGAAAGCTATCAATTGCCAATCTTATGTACACTTTCCTGACGTTCACTGGAAAATTCGAGGCTTCTTGGAAATGTGTTGGTAAATTCTAATTTCACTATTTGTTTATCCCTAGAATTCCTTTATTAGCTCTTGCATCAGCCAGATCTGATTGCCAATTCCCATTAATTATAATTCCATTTTAGTTTGAGCCCTGGAGAACCTTACCAGTTAATATTCATAATTCCTTATAACAGAAATCAAACATTTCCGTTTGATTCCAGAAATTACTGTGTATTGTTTGTGTTGATTTAATCTTAGATGACAGTTTAATTACTTAAATAACTTGCCAAATTAAACTGGATTTTGAATTATTATTCCAAATTCAAATAACAGTAAAATTCCCTTTGAATGCTTTAATTAACCACTCATATCAATTTAATTTTGTTTATCGATTCCAATTTCTTATGCCCAGACTTGGTGATATTGCATTTTTTAAAATTAAAGACAGAAGTGCTTGCAACCATTTCTCCTTCTAAAGCACTTTGTCTCATTGATAAAGATAGACGCAGCAAGGTTAATTTCTTTGCTTGTCTCCAAGGGGGCGGAGCAAAGCATTCTCTGCTTCACGTAACCCTTTTTTTCCTTATTGAAAAGAACTAAACTCCATTTTAAATGTTTTTCTTTGGTATCCTGAGGATTGTCAAACAACAAAATCTTTAGTAACATTATCAACTTCAAAGGAAACCATCTCCATCAGGAAACACAGCATGTTAGATTAAACTCCAATTGTTTCCAAACTTTTAGCACCTTTTGTAAGAGATTTCCAGTCCAAGGATGTTATATGACCAAGATTATTCCAAATTCCAGTTCACATCAATGAGCATTTGAAGTTTTCCTCAACTTAACAGGTTAGTTAACCTTAACAGCATTGATTTAATTCAGACTTATTAACGTATAATACTTATTCACTACACACAGAACAGAATAGCACATGCCTTTTTTAAAGATAGGTAAGTTACATCATTTTTCTTCTTTCTTCAGGCGCCTTTTCAAACGACTGTAATAAAACAAAAAACTAAAGAAAAGGTTATTTGACATTCTGACAACAAAAGACTTAACACCAGATCCTTACACAAACTTTAATCTTTCCCATTATCTCCTTTGCTTATCCTTCTCTCCCTTAAAACAATATTCAATCTTTTTGACATTTGTTACTTAAAAACAATCAGTAAAACATGTCTTCAAGTTTAGACTGCAAAATAAAGCGATAGCAGTGTTTCAAATTAAAGTAGTGTTTTAAACTTCAAACTGGATTTCTGCCAGACATCTTCAGACCTTCTTTCAGAAAATTGTTCATTGCCTTTTCACAGTTGCAATACCAACTTAAAAATAATAAAACTTTAGCTTAAAATATAATTGAAGTTTATATCCCATTCCTCGGTGCACAATCTTAAATCGAAATGAACACACTCAACAATCACTTTTCACACTCATTCAATTCCAAACAACTTAATAGACTCATGCTTTCAACATTAAAGCCAGACAACAAAGAGTTAACGACAGTCAGTTCTACAGAGCACAAGTTCCACTGAACACAAGCTGTACATTCCAGACATTCAGTTCATTAGTGGACGCTTCCAACATTCACACATTCGAATCAAAGACACAGTAACTTGCTTTTACTCGAAGCCATAGCCTTTTATGTCACTCTGCCATAAACTTAGTGACTGCTATTTTTCTTTTTGTCACCACTCCCTTTGTTTTGCGGCAGGGTCGTAGGGATTCCAAACTGAGTCAATCATCTTTCCTATTAACTTTTTGCGTTTCTCTGCCAGGTGGCAGGTAAGGGACCCCTCCGGTCCCCACTCGAGCTCCATCTTTTCGCTAGCCATGCTTGGGTAGGATTAGAACCGTTGGAATCTACTCTCAGAGGTCCGCTTTCAACTGAGCGCAACTTGTAGCAGACCGTCTCCTGGCTAACTGACGGGTCACAAGTCTATCAGTATTTCACACAACAAGCTTATGTTGCATATACGCATACATATATTCCAAAACCTTCTCGACAGTGCCCTACGTATCTTAACGAACTACCTACCACCGTTTGACAATTGGTCAGATCCTGTTCACAAACTTGGCATTCGTCGGTCGCGAAACACCAGCCGGCCCCAGGATAAGCATTAAAGATACTCACCCGGTATTCCTGATGGCATCAAACGACCGCCGAATCCAGTTCTCAGGTTCGGGATCAGGCTCCAGCCAAAACCCCCATCGCCCCTTTGTTCCTTTTGCCCACTTGACCCTGGCCATAACGTGGGGCTACGTCCTCTTAATTCAGGCTCAGGCTGGGTTATTGGGATATCGGGGGTACAGGAGAGCTGACTTACACCTGATCCTGCCGGCTACGCCAATTGTTAGTGAGAATGAATCTGGAAGAATCACTCGGCACTCAGGTCTGCTCGAATCTCAAACAGTTTACTGAGTTACGCCAGCGTGGAGCAGGTCACTGGGCTGTCCAGATGCCTCTCTAGCGAACACAGGAAAATCATAAATACTTATACATTTTCAAACAGTTACTCAGTCCATCCTGGATGGACATGGTCCAATCATAACGATTATAGATCATATACATTGATTATTCGAGCCAATACTCGTGGCTACTGGGCATGGAGGGACTGCACAACCGGCTCATAGACAGATAGGGAATTACTCATGATGTTTTCCATTCCCTCTTATCCATTATCCTTGGTTCTCATGTACGCATAACATCTTATCTTGACCTCGTTACAGGCTGGTACCTTTGTCAGCATTCCACAAGGACATCCGCTTTCCATTTAATGAAGTTTGGATTAGTCAGCTCTTGTGTGGACTGTGGTCAAGTTAACTAAGCCCCATGATGTCTAGCAACTTCCTCAATGTTCATTAAGATTCTATGTATCTACTTACTCAAATAACAATTGAACTATGTATTAACGAAGCTGCCTCTGTGCTTGGAAATACCCTACAACAATGGGGTAGAATGCCAAGTACCCAAGTAGCCAATGACTCAAAAATAGGCAGCGGAGTTGGAAGCATAACATTGCACAAAGATGATAATATCTTAAATGAAAGGGCAATACTGTGGTAGATAGATTTCGATGTCAGCAGAAAAATGCGAGAACAGAGTACTTTATAAATGGTGAAAAGCTAGAAACACTGGAGGCTCAAAGAGACTTGGGAGCGCCATGTCCATTTGAGTGTAGCATAGATTTACCAGAATGATAACTGGACTCCAAGGGTTAAATTACGAGATGATATTCCACAAACTAGAGATGTTTTCCCTGGAATTTAGAAGGATCAAGGTGGTTTGTTCATTGTTGTTGAGATATTAAGGGGAGCTAATCGAGGCATTTAGGAGAAAATATTTCAGCAGCTTTGGAGCATAGGAACAGGAGTAGGCCCTTCAGCCCGTCAAGCTTGCTCTGCCATTTAATACTATAGAACATAGAACATTACAGTGCAGTACAGGCCCTTTGGCCCTCGATGTTACGCCGACCTGTGAAACCATCTGACCTACACTATTCCATTTTCATCCATATGTCTATCCAATGACCACTTAAATGCCCTTAAATTTGGCGTGTCTACTGCTGTTGCAGGCAGGGCGTTCCACGCCCCTACTACTCTCTGAGTAAAGAAACTACCTCCAACATCTGTCCTATATCTATCACCCCTCAACTTAAAGCTATGTCCCTTCGTGTTTGCCATCACCATCCGAGGAAAAAAGCTCTCACTATCCACCCTATCTAACCCTCTGATTATCTTATAAGTCTCTATTAAGTCACCTCTCCTCCTCCTTCTCTCCAACGAAAACAACCTCAAGTCCCTCAGCCTTTCCTCGTAAGACCTTCCCTCCATACCAGGCAACTTCCTAGTCAATCTCCTCTGCACCCTTTCCAAAGCTTCCACATCCATCCTATAATGTGGTGACCAGAACTGCACGCAATACTCCAGGTGCGGCCGCACCAGAGTTTTGTACAGCTGCATCATGACCTCGTGGCTCCGAAACTCGATCCCCCTACTAATAAAAGCTAACACACCATTTGCCTTCTTAACAGCCCTATTAACCTGGGTGGCAACTTTCAGGGATTTATGTACCTGGACACCAAGATCTCTCTGCTCATCTACATTACCAAGATTCTTCCCATTAGCCCAGTACTCTGCATTCCTGTTACTCCTTCCAAAGTGAATCACCTCACACTTTTCCGCATTAAACTCCATTTGCCATCTATCAGCCCAGCTCTGCAGCATATCTATGTCCCTCTGTATCCTACAACATCCTTCGGCACTATCCACAACTCCACCGACCTTCGTGTCATCCGCAAATTTACTAATCCACCCTTCTACACCCTCATCCAGGTCATTTAATAAAATGACAAACAGCAGTGGCCCGAAAACAGATCCTTGCGGTACACCACGAGTAACTAAACTCCAGGATGAACATTTGCCATCAACCACCACCCTCTGTCTTCTTTCAGCTAGCCAATTTCTGATCCAAAGCACTAAATCACCTTCAATCCCATACTTCCGTATTTTCTGCAATAGCCTACCGTGGGGAACCTTATTAAACGCCTTACTGAAATCCATATACACCACATCCACGGCTTTACACTCATCCACCTGTTTGGCCACCTTCTCAAAAAACTCAATAAGCTTTGTGAGGCACGACCTACCTTTCACAAAACCGTGCTGACTATCGCAAATGAACTTATTCTTTTCAAGATGATTATAAATCCTATCCCTTATAACCTTTTCCAACATTTTACCCACAGCCGAAGTAAGGCTCACAGGTCTATAATTACCAGGGCTGTCTCTACTCCCCTTCTTGAACAAGGGGACAACATTTGCTATCCTCCAGTCTTCCGGCTCTATTCCTGTCGACAATGATGACATAAAGATCAAGGACAAAGGCTCTGCAATCTCCTCCCTGGCTTCCCAGAGAATCCTAGGATAAATCCCATCTGGCCCAGGGGACTTATCCATTTTCACACTTTCAAAAATTGCTAACACCTCCTCCTTGTGAACCTCAATCCCATCTAGCCTAGTAGTCTGTATCTCAGTATTCTCCTCGACAACATTTTCTTTCTTTACTGTAAAAACTGACGAAAAATATTCATTTAACGCTTCCCTATCTCCTCTGATTCTCCACACAACTTCCCACTACTATCCCTAATCTAACACTAGTCATTCTTTTATTCCTGATATACCTATCGAAAGCCTTAGAGTTTTCCTTGATCCTATCCACCAATGACTTCTCGTGTCCTCTCCTCGCTCTTCTTAGCTCTCCCTTTAGATCCTTCCTTGCTGGCTTGTAACTCTCAAGCGCCCTAACTGAGCCTTCACGTCTCATCCTAACATAAGCCTTCTTCTTCCTCTTGACAAGCGCTTCAACCTCTTTCGTAAACCAAGGCTCCCTCGCTCGACAACTTCCTCCCTGCCTGACAGGTACATACTTATCAAGGACACGCAGTAGCTGCTCCTTGAATAAGCTCCACGCTTCGATTGTGCCCATCCCCTGCAGTTTCCTTCCCCATCCTACGCATCCTAAATCTTGCCTAATCGCATCATAATTTCCTTTCCCCCAGCTATATTTCTTGCCCTGCGGTATATACCTGTCCCTGCCCATCGCTAAGGTAAACCTAACCGAATTGTGATCACTATCACCAAAGTGCTCACCTACATCTAACGCTAACACCTGGCCGCGTTCATTACCCAGTACCAAATCCAATGTGGCATCGCCCCTGGTTGGCCTGTCTACATATTGTGTCAGAAAACCCTCCTGCACACACTGTACAAAAACTGACCCATCTAAAGTACTCGAGCTATAGTATTTCCAGTCAATATTTGGAAAGTTAAAGTCCCCCATAACAACTACCCTGTTACTCTCGCTCCTGTCGAGAATCATCTTCGTTATCCTTTCCTCTACATCTCTGGAACTATTCGGAGGTCTATAGAAAACTCCCAACAGGGTGACCTCTCCTCTCCTGTTTCTAACCTCGGCCCATGCTACCGCCCAAATATGTAACCTCACTTACCCAGCAGTCCTGCTTCCGATTTCTTGGCGCGCTTTTCAAAGCTCTGCTCCCGCTGTTCTCTCTCTCTCTCTCTCTGTTGCTTCCGATTTCTTGGCGCGCTTTTCAAAGTTCTGCTCCCACTGTTCTCTCTCTCTCTCTCTCTCTCTGTGGCTTCCGATTTCTTGGCGCGCTTTTCAAAGCTCTGCTCCCGCTGTTCTCTCTCTCTCTCTCTCTCTCTCTCTGTGGCTTCCGATTTCTTGGCGCGCTTTTCAAAGCTCTGCTCCCGCTGTTCTCTCTCTCTCTCTCTCTCTCTCTGTGGCTTCCGATTTCTTGGCGCGCTTTTCAAAGCTATCATGACTGATCATCCGTATGGGATCCCAGGCTTTGTAAAAAGAGGCTTAGAGTATAAAAGCCAGGAGGTTATGATGAAGCTTTATGAAACACTGGTTCATCCTCAACTAATATTGAGTCAATTCTGGACACCGGACTTGAGCAAGGATGTGGGGCATCAGAGAGGGTGCAGCAAAGAATCACACGCAAGGTACCGGGGATGAGGGACTTCAGTTACGTGGCTCGATTGGAGAAGCTGGGTTTGTTCTCCATAGAGAAGAGAAACTTGAGATTAGATTGAATGAAGGTGTTCAAAATCTTGAGGGGTCCGGACAGAGTAGATGTAGGAGAAGGAATGCAGCACATAGGACATTCTGTACCCATTTCTGTTGAGTGTTTGCTTGTACAAGTCAATTGACGCTTCATTATTTTTAACTTACTTAACCTTTGCGATCCCACAAATATCAATCTAGCAAATTCAACAGTGACCACTTTGACTTCATCCCAAGTGTCTTATGTACATTCTCACAGGATAGCAATTACAACTGTAGGCCGAAGATGGTTGGGCCTAGGACACTACTCTGAGGAACTCCTGCAGTTATGTCCTGGGACTGAGATGATTGACCTCCAACAACCACAACCATCTTCCTTTGTGCTTGGTATGATTCCAGCCATTGGAGAGATTTACCACTGATTCCCACTGACTTCAACTCCACTCAGACTTTATGATGCCATGTTCCGTCAAATGCTACCTTGAGGTTAAGGGCAGTTAATTTCACGTATTTTCTGATCCATTGGATAATATGAGATGCATAAAGGCCTTAGAATAGCAGACAAGAGTGAACGGTTCTGTTTTACCTGCTGTGTTATCCACTTCACAGCCTGATACAAGACTGTGTGCGATAGATTAACATGTCCCATTAAACAGTCCCAGAGCAGGTTCAGCATACATTACATAGAGTACTGTTCCTTCCCTCTATCTCCCACTCTTTCCACCTCACTCTCTCTATTTCCTGTGAAATATCGGGAGAGAGGGAGAAATATAGATGGAGAGAGAGTTATAGAGGAAGGGAGTGATAAGCAAGTAGAGAGCGCTGGAGATTTGCTCTTGCTGGTAATCTCTCCATCTCTATCTCTCCTTCCTCTGTCTTTTACTCTCTCAAGCCCTGTCTCACCTCTCCTATTTATCCCATTGTTTCGAACACGGGACTTTGTCGCTCTCCCGTTTTCTCGGACGATGCCAGGACTGGAGAAATTCAGCTATGAGGATAGGCTGGGCATGTTCTCCTTGGAACAGAGAAGGCTGAGGGAAGATCTGATTGAAATGTTCAAAAAGGGTCTAGATAGGCATCTCAAGTGCCATCAGCTGCAGGGATACGGACCAAATGCTGAAAGATAGGATTAGAATAGGTGGACCGATTTTCAACTGGCACTGACACGATGAGCCAAACTACCCCTTAGCCATATATAATACCCTCTCCATCTCAATAACTCCCTCTGTTACCCTCTGAATCTCTGTCTCTCCCTCTCTGTTACGTTCGAAATTCTAGTCTCTCCATCTCTGTTACCGTTTGGATCCCAATCTTTCCCTCTCTGTTGCCATCTGAATCCCAGTCTCTCCCTCTCTGTTGCCCTCTCAATTCCAGTCTCGCCCTCTCTGTTGCCCTTTGAATGCCAGTGTCTCCCTCTCTGTTACCTTCTGAATCGCTGTGGTACAGTGGTATTCCCCAGGGGTTTGGATTTGGACCAATTATCTTTTTGATATATATTAATTATTTGGACTTGGGTTTACCGGGCAAAACTTCAACATTGTGCCATTTGCAATGTAATAAACAGGGAAGGGAATAGTAGTAGACTTCAGGAGGATGGAGGCAGTCTGGTGAAATGGTCAGACACATGGCAGGTTAAGTTCAATGCTGAGAAATGTAAAATGATGCATTTTGGAAGGAAGGCTGAAGAGAAGCGATATAAACTAAATAGTACAATGTTAAAATGGGTGCGGAGACAGAGAGATCTGGGACTTCATTTGTGTCACTTTTTTGTAACTTAAAGATGCAATTTGGGGCTTGGAATCTTCTCAGTTGAATTTAGATTCATCCGGAAAAGTGCTGGCAAGTGTGTTGGGAAATGTGTCAAAAGCTGTTTCCATTCAAACATTCCTGCATTGTTGAAGTGTGAGCTAACTTTGCAGAGACAGGAAATAGGTGTGCTGAATGGACCTACAGGTTTTGGTTGATGCAATAAGGTGAGAATTTGAATTGTGTCCCTTGCAGATACACAGAATTGAAGGTATTTACAGAACACCACATGAAGTAGTTTACCAGTGTCTGACAAACTTTACTGAATTGAGACACATGGAAGAAGAGGAGAAGGGAACAATATAGAAACCTGAGACAGTCAGACAACAGCAGTCGGAAAGTAAATCTCTTTTCATGGGTTTTCATTTGAAGTCCTGATCTGATGATTGAAAAGCATGAGCTCAAATCCCATACTGGTTTGTTGTGAATTTGTACGTTTTTTTCTCAAAAACATGAATCTGGAATTAAAAAACCTCTCAGATGGAATGATTCACTCCTTTCTACTAGTGCAAAGCCCGTGTGTGTCGCAGTTTTTTGGTATTTATTAACGATTTAAGGTCATGGGCTAGAATGCCACATATCTAAGTTTGCCAATGGCACAAAAATAGGCAGTATTGCAAGCAGTGTAGCTGGGAGCATCAAATTACAAAGAGATATTAATATCTTAAGAGAATGGGCAAAACTGTGGTCGATAGAATTCAATGTTAACAAAAAAGACTGGGATTCAGAGAGTAACAGAGAGGGGGAGACTGGGAATCAGAGACGAGAGCAGAGTATTTTATAAATGGTGTAAAACTAGATACACTGGAGGTCCAAAGAGACTTGAGAGAGGTTCCATGTCCATTTGAGTGAAGCATAGATATACCAAAATGAGAAATGGACTCCAAGTGTTAAATTATGAGTTGATATTACACAAATTAGGGATTTATTTCTCGGAATTTAGGAAGATCAGGGGAGATTTGCTCAAAGTTGTTGAGATATTGCGGGCAACTGATGGGGTAGTTTGGGAAAAACTATTTCAGCATCTTTGGAACATAGGAATAAGTGTAGGCCATTCAGCCCATTGAGCCTGCTCCGTCATTCAATACGATTATGACTGATCATCCACTCCGATGCCTTTTCCCAGACTATCCTGTTATCCCTTTGTGTTACTGGTATTTAGAAATCTGTTATTCTATGCTTTAAACATGCTCAATGATTGAGCTTCCACAGCCCTCTGGGGTGGAGAATTCCAAAGATTCACAACCCTCTGAGTAAAGAAATTTCTCCTCATCTCTTTCCTAATTATTTTGAAATTGTGTCCCTTGGTTCTAGACTCCACAACCAGAGAAACATCTTACCTGCATCTACCCTGTTTCTCTATAACATTACCCCAGAGTCTCCATACAGCCTGTCTCCCTGTCCCTCTGCTTCTGAAGTGTCTCAGGGTCTCCTGGCACTTTCTATCTCTCTGCTTCAGTCTCAGTCCCTCCCTATCTCTCTGTTATTCTACCTCCCCACTTCTCTCTCTGTCTATCACTCTCTCCCGCCATGTTAGGTATCATTAGGGGTCGAGTTAAATCACAGACAAAATAAACACTTCACCTGTCTGCCCCAGCATAAATAGCAAAATTTGTGGATATTTTATGTCTGTATTCTGACAACATAGACAGCAAAGTATATTATATGATGGGATGCTGCAAATCGAGTTGCACACAGACGGTAGGACAAACAATTTAAAACGATTTCTTCACAAGTCTAGTGAATTCGAACTGCAGATTCGACCCACGAAGAAAATAAATGCCAACACTCTTGAGTTTGTTGGAGTATCTTAAGCTTTAAGACTCCGAGAGACGGGGGACTACGTGCATAGCACGCTTAGGAACATGCATGCAGTTTTGGAAGGGGTGACAACCAGGCATTCGAAGAGAACCAGGAAAGCTGTGGAAGAGACCCCTGGGTCAATCTTGATTGCTAATCGGTTTTCCATTTTGGATACTGGTGAGAGCATTGGTTCCTTAGGAGAGTGCAGCCACAGCAAAGTCCGTGGTGCTGCAGGTTACTCAGCTGCATAGGAGGGGCTGAAGAAGAGTGGAAGAGCAATGATGATAGCCCATTCGATAGTCAGAGGATAAGACAGGTGTTTCTGCGGCGCTAAATGTGATTCCAGGATTATGTGTTGCCTCCCTGGTGCCAGTGCAACGATGTCCTGAAGCGGCTGCCAGATATCTTTCTGGGGAAGTGTGAACAGCCTGAGGTCGTGGTCCACATTGGTACCAATGACACAGGTCGGAAACGTGATGAGGTCCTGAAAGCAGATTTTAGGGAGTTTGGAAGGAAATTAAAAAGCACCTTTCCAAAGCAGTAATCTCAGCATTACTTCCAGTCCAACGTGCTCGTGAACATAGTAATAGCCGAATTGATCAATTGAACATTGGTGCAGGAGGGAGGGCTTCAGATGACTGCGCCATTGGGACCGGTTCTGTGGCAGGTGGGACCTACACTTGAACAAGACAGGAACTAACATACCCACAGGCAGAATTGCTAGTGCTGTTGAGGAAGGTTTAAACTAGCTTGTCAGGGCGATGGCAGCCTGAGGAGCAACTCAAATTGGAAGGAAGTAAAGCTGGTAACAGGAGGTAGAAAATTAGCAAACGACATTAGAAGGTAGGTGAAACAAAGGTGAGCATTAACTAGGCTTAGAATGCAGAATGTCAAGAAGACAAAGTTAAGGGCATTCTACCTGAATGCATGCAGCATTCGCAACAAGGTAGATGCTTCACAGGCCCAAATGCAGGTAAGTGGGTATGATCTAATTGCCATAATGGAAACTAGCTGCACACTGACCAAGACTGAGAACTGAATATACCAGGATGCTCGACATTTAGGAAGGACAGACAAAAAGGAAAAGGAAGTTGTGTTGAACTGATAATAAGTGATGAGTTCAGTACGTTAGTAAGGGAGCATCTCAGATCAGAACAACAAAATATGGAATCCGATTGGGTGCAGATAAGAAATAACAAGGGTGAGTGCATCAACATGAGTCCTTTATCGGCCACCAAACCGGAGTGGTAGTATGGGCCAGGGCATTAGTCAGGATATTAGAGAAGCATGTATCATGAGTAATACAGTAATCACGGGTGCTTTGAATCTGCATATAGACTGTGCAAACCTAATGAGCACCAATGTTGTGGATAAGGAGCTTCTGGAATGTGTCACAGATAGTTTTCTGGAGCAGTTTGTTGAGTAACAGACAAGAGAACAGGCTATTATCGATCTAGTATTACGAGGTGAGAAAGGGCTGATTAATTAACCTCTTGTAAAATAAAATTTAGGGACGAGTGACCATAATATGATAGCATTTTTTCATTATGTTTGTAAGTGAGGCAGTTCAATCTCAAGCCAGAGTGTTAAATTTGAACAAAGGCAATTATGAATCTATGAGGGACAAATTGTCTGAGGTGGATTGGGAAAAATACTTTAAAAGGTATGACAGTACACAGGCAACGCATAGTGTTTTAAGAAATGTTATTTAGTTTACAGTTACTACACATTCCTTCAAGGCACAAACACCCAAAAAGTAAAGGCAGTCAACCGTGGCTAACAAAGGAAGTTAAGAATTGTATAAGACTAAAAGAAAAGGCCTATAAAGTTGCCAGCAATAGTACAAAACCTAAGGACAGGGAAGATTTTGGAATACAGCAAATGACAAAGAAACTAATAAAGATAGGGAGAATAGGATATAATGGTAAGCTAGCAAAACATGAAAAACGGACGATGAAAGCTTCTCCACGTACGTAAAAAAGAGAAGTTTGGCTAAGACAAATGTGGGTCCCTTGCAGGCAGAGTCAGGGGTATTTATAATGGCGAATACAGAAATAGCAGATAAACTAAATGATAACTTTGTGTTTGTCTTCACTGAGGAGGATACAAGAAATCTAACAGAATTAGAGAACTAAGGGACAAGAGAGAATGAGGAATTGAAGGAAATCAGTATTGGTCAGAAGGTTGTTTTGGAGAACTTAATTGAGCTGACGGTCGATAGGTCCCCAGAACTTGATATATTACATCCCAGAATGTTGAAGGAGGCAGCTATATAAATAATGGATCCATTGGTGATCATCCTCCAAAATTGTGTAGATTCTGGAGCGGTTCCTGCAGACTGAAAGGTAGCAAATGTTACTCGACTATTTCAAAATAAAGGAGGCCGTGAGGAGCAGGGATTTACAGACCTGTTAGCCTGACATCAGACGTTGGGAAAATGCTCGAATCTATTCTAAAGGATGTGATTAATGTACACTTGGATAATAATGAGATGATTGGGTATGGTCAACATGGATTTATGAATGGGAAATTATGTTTGACGAATCCGTTGGAGTTTTTCGAGGATGTTACTACAGAATTAATAAAGGGGAGTCGGTGGACGTGGTGTACTTGGATTTCCGGAAGGCTTTTGATAAAGTCGACTACAGGAGGTTGCTTAAAATAAAACAAAATGAAGAATTAACGAAATTAAAACACATAGCACATGGCAGAGGAGGCATGGATTAAAGATTGGTGAGCAGGCAGAAAACAGAGAGTAGGAATAAACAGGTCATTTTCGCATTGGCAAGCTGTGACTAGAGGGGTCCCACAGGGATCACAGTTCGGGCCCCAGCCGTTCACAATATATAATAATGATCTGGATGTGGGGACCAAACGTAATCTTTCCAAGTTCCTGGATGACAGAAAACTAAGTGGAAATGTATGTTGTGACAACGATGCAATGTGGTTTCAAGGGATGTGGACAGACTAACCGGGCTGGATTTTACCAACCCATCAATGCTGTTGTTGATGGTGTAAGGTTGGGGTGGGGCGGGGAGGCGTAAAAAGCTTGTGGAGGAACCTGCCTCGACCCTCGGTGCCAAGCAGGCCCCGGTGCATAATGTCAGCTGCAGCGGGACCTCGGTGCAGCCTTCCCACACCTCGGCAGAATCACCCAGTTACCATTTGTAAAGCGCTTCCTTCTCCTCCTCATTATGCATCCCGCTGCCTCTCGATTCACAGTTCTGCCTCTTACGTTGAATAGGTGACTGTGAATGCCCTTCTGTTCAAGAACCCAAGTGAAGGAAGCAACTTTATTTATAACATGCAAATGGGTATGTCTCATCTTAAATTGTGATGCGCTTCTTCTGAGTATCTGTATGCGCCAGGGGCAAAATCAACAGGCAATTCAGGTCCATGTAGGGGCCCCCGGTCGTGAGCAGCATCCCCCAAGACCCTCTCGCATTTACAGGCACCACATGACATGTCAGTGGATGTCAGGGCACCAGTGTGAGAGGCATTGGCGCTGTGCCCCGCTCAACGACAACTTGCAGCCCATGGACTATGGTAGACATCCTATGCCTGTGTTCCTCCTGGTGGTAGCAGCACTTAAGCTCGACACCTATGCAGATTTCAGAAGCCCACCGGAGACCAAAGAGTCAGCACTGCACTCCTGCATCAGGGAGGTTACTGATGTCCTGTGGTGGAGTGCCAGTGAGTATCTCCATTTCAGGACGGACCCTCATAGCCAGTCCCAGAGGGCCATTCGTTTTAGCACCATTACCAGACAACCAAAGGTTTTAGGGTTCATACATTTTACCCATGTGGCCATCAAGCCTCCCACCCATCCCATGCAGACGTCACCATAAAAGGAACCCTCTCAATCTAGGTGAAGCTGGCATGCTTCATGCAAATCCAGGCCCTCCTCTCAGGCAGCTGCCAGGACACCTGGGTCTTGCGCCAGTTCCAGCTGCTGCTGCTGTTCAGTGAACTGGCTGAGACAGAGGGGTGCTTTCTTGGAGACATAGGCTATTCTTTGCAGTCAAGGCTTATGATTGCAGTGAGAGATCCCACCATTGCTGCAGTGGAGAAATGCAATGCCAGCCGCTGAACTACAAACGCCACCATTGAGAAGGCCATCTGCATGCTGAAAAAGCACTTCCAATGCCAAGATAAATAGGGTAATGTCCTGTACTCAGGACCGAAAAGGACAGCGCTTTTCTTTGATGCTCGCTGTTCTGTGCACAACTGCGCACCTTATAGGGGGCAGGCCTTGCATGATCAGGAGAGATGTCAGCAGGATTCCTTCTCCGTCTATGAGGACGCTGATAACCTACGATGGGAAAGGCGCTTTGCAGGACAAAGATCACCCAGGCACCCCATGCAGGCCTAGCAGCGTGCTAGGCTTGTACAGTAGTGCCTTATTGATCAAAGGTTCTCCACACCAGAGGAACTACCATGGGCCCTGGAAAACACACGGCACCCTGTTGTGCAGCAGTTCGCAGCTGTAACGTTTTTGTATCCACCATTACTGGGAGCAGCATACTGAGCCACTGCTCATGTTATTGTATCCGTGGAAACGCACACGAGTAATACTGACAAGACAATGATGTTATTCCATACATTGGCAGTTCTGAAAGGCCAATGATGTAATGCGAGGAGACACGATCGTTGGCACACTTCGTTCACACAGTAAAGGTAACACACATGTTCGTGAAGAAGATTTTGATTTCAGCCTTTCTGAATTTTTGTTCCCCGGTGCAGACCCACCTGTGTCATGTTGTTTTTGGAGATACTTGTGGATGCTCCTACGCGGTGCCAGCTCTCTGCTAGCAGCCTGGCTGTAGGAAGGTTTCTGATATGGTTCCGTTTGGCTTTGGCTGACTTTAGTGGTCGTAACCTTTGTACATAAGGCCTAGAGATCCCCCAAATGGCTGGTGGAGTGTTTGTTCATCCTCTTCTGGCATTGGACCGTTTGATGCGGGATGGCCCCAAAACTACTCACCTTCTCTGCCATCTCCAGTTAGGCTGCCTTTGTCAGGCGGGAAGGCCTCTTATTACCATCGCTAGGGAAAATTACATCCCGCCTTGCCCGCACAGCCTGGAGGACAGTGACCAGAGAAGCTTTGCTGAACTGTAGGGCAACCCTATTATACCCCTCTGCCGTCTTCAGCTTTTGCTCTGGTCCTTTAAATGCAAAGGTGATTCCACAGTGTAATTGCTCTAATTTCTGGCTGCAAGGTTCTTCTTGCACATGTTTGAAAATCAATGCAGGACTGTTGAGGAAACCTGTGCTGTTGTTATCGTTTATCATCTATGAAAGATCACCACATGTTAACGTACACTTTGCATCTGCAGCAACTAATCAAAATTATTGATGCAATATTTCTAGCTGCCAATGCACCCAGAATATGAATATATTTTCCTGGTTCTTTCAACCGTTCCTTTAATTGATGTGATATTTCTTTTCGCAGAACAGTTAGCAGAGAGATGAATACTGATTCCAAATGCATAATAGTCAGTGTCTTTTCATTGTCAGATGATTACAAATATGTCGATATTCTTCTATTATGGTTTTATTTCTGTTGTGTATTTGCCATTTATGATACAATTCCGTCTCACGCCCTGGCATGTGCAACATTTAGATTATTCATCCTGTGCAGAACAAGGAGGAATGTAACACTTGAGTGGAGGAATAGGATCACAACTTTGAAGGGCACAGCAAGGTATGTTTGTGGCAGCAAAGCAGAAAGTTATGGCGAAACTCAGCAGGCCTGGCAGTAACCGTGGAGAGAGAAGCAGAGTTAACTTTCAGGTCTGTGAACTTGATCATGTTAACTCTGTTTCTCTCCAATGATGCACCCTGACCTGTTGAGTCTCCCCAGCACTTTCTGCTTTGCTGCCAGGTTGACTTCAGCCCCACTCTTTAACAGTGAGGCTAAGGATTTCGTTGAAGTGTTTCAGGAATCATGTTTTAAATAGAGCCAAAACATATGCTGTACAGCTGTCAAAAGGTTCCTCACTGCGCTGGATGTCCCGCCTCTGCCCAGTAATATGGGAAGGGGGGGGGGGGGGTGGTGGTGCTCGGCAGCGCATCACCGCAATGGTCATGAGCCCCCGCGTGTAATATTGCGAGGGCTCAGCGACTGGTGCTCAGTATTGGTAGGCCACAGATTTCAAAGCGTGTCTCTGTGATGGGCGGCATGCTAATAAAATCCAGTGCAGGGAGTAGGCAAGGATATGTCACATGTAATATAAGGTGGAAAGAATTGAGATTATGCAGTTTGATAGGAGGAAATGATGTCCAGTGTATTTGTTAAATGGTAAGCGATTAGAAAATGTAGAAGGACAAAGGCACTTGTGTGCCCTTGTCAATAAGTCATTGAAAGCTAACATGCAAGTGCAGCAAGCAATTAGGAAGGCTAATGGTATTGTAGCCTTTATTACAAGAGGATTTGAGTGCAGGAGTAGTGAAGTCTTGCTTCAGTAGAATAGAATCTTGGTTACACAGCACCTGGAGTACAGCGTTTGGTTTTGGTTGCCTTACCCTAGGAGGGATATTATTGCCATAGAGGGAGTGCAACGAAGCTTCACAAGACTTGTTGCTGGGATGGCGGGACTGTCCTGTGAAGAAAGGTTAGTAAACTGGGCTAGTATTCTCTGGAGTTTCGAAAAATGAGAGACGATCTCATTGACACCTATGAAATACTTAAAGGGATAGACAGGGTAGATACAGCTCAGATGTTCCACCTGGTTAAGGTGTCTAAGGGGAAGCCACTTAGTAGATAGATGAAAATATGCTTTTTCTTTCCTCAGACGCTTGTGAATATTTGGAATTCGCTGCCTCAGAGGTCTGTGGAAGCTCAGTCATTTACTATGTTTAAAGCAGAGATTGAAAAATTTCCAAATGCCAGTGACATGAGGGATATG
This sequence comes from Heterodontus francisci, assembly GCF_036365525.1. Lineage (NCBI taxonomy): Eukaryota > Metazoa > Chordata > Chondrichthyes > Heterodontiformes > Heterodontidae > Heterodontus > Heterodontus francisci. Next base: position 971,195 of record NW_027140357.1, on the reverse strand, counting down.
AGGATAATGTGGAAATAAAAACATTGTAGTGGATGATCAGCCATGATTGTATTGAATGGTAGAGCAGGCTATATGGGTTGAATGGCTTACTCCTACTCCTATTTTCCTATGTACCCTGGGGAACCGCACTGTATACTCCACCCTCCACAACCAATCTGTAAAATAACTTTTCACCATTTCGCTCTACTTTCTGTCCCTGATTCAGTATCATATTCACACTATCACTGTCCCATTAAACCGTGACTTTCATTTTTCCGAACAAGTGTATGAAATGCCATATAATCAGAGGACTTTTGAAAATCCTTAGACATACAAGTAACCACACTACCCTCATAAACACTCGCTGCTACATTATCAAAGAACCCTATCAAGTTTATCAGACATGATTTGCCAATAATCTATCATGCTGCTTGTCATTTATTCACCCACGTTCTTCCAAGCAAGATCTATTTCGTGCAGGTTTATAGTGTCTTGAAATTTACTGCCACAGATGTTCGACTGAAACTGCAGGGTTAATTCAGTCTCTCCTTTTATAAAGAGGATGCAACATTTACAACCTCCAGTCCTCTGTCACCACTCCCATATCCAAGGAGTATTGAAAAGTCTGGACAGTGCATCTGCTTTTTCCACCATTCCTTCCTTCAGCATTCCTCATACATCTCATCCAGAACGGGTAAATGTTCTACTTTATTAAAATACAGAAAAAAATGATCGCTTGAAAGTAGTTAACCGAACCTGATTGTTTAGCGACCGTGATTAACGTCAGTCTCCATGGACCCTAATTGTGTCACTGGAGGGTTTTTCTCTTCTCTTAATAAGAAAGTACTTTCAGTGTGTCATTCCATATTGTCAGTGGGAACATCAACCCCGGTACTAACAGAGATTAGCAGCTCCAGCGAGAGCGATGGGTCAGATCAGAATCTGAGCACAATAGATTTGAATGTTACATAATGGATCAGAATCTTCAAACAAGACATTGGAATGTTACAACAATGGGCCAGAATCTGAGAACAATCGATTGGAATGTGACAATAATGGACAGGAGTTTATCCCATTGGTTTTACTATTTTATTGCTGATTATTATTGTGTAAAATTAGATGACCGGATCTTTTATGTACTGAAGATGATTCAGGCGATTTACTATCCAATCCTCGCTATTGTTGGTGTGCCCGGTAAGTCTCTGCATAGAACTAATAGATCTCGAAACAATATTTCATTGAATTAGTGTTCGTTCATTTAAGTCATGGGAAGACCGAAGCTACTATCTTCAGTCTCCATCACAAACACCATTCTTTATCCACAATCTGCATCCTTCTCAGTGGGGCTCAACCAGTCTGTTTACAACTTCTGGTATCTGGTCAATGCTGAGCTGAGTCCATCCTCATATTGTCTCCATCACTTACCCTGCGTATGAACAGCTCTGCAATACCGCTCGTCACCACCTCTGCCTCAGCAGAGCTGTTGCATAAACCTCATCCGTACCTTTGTTCAATCCATATTTGATCATTCCAATTCTATCCCGGTCACCAGTTACAAACCTCATATACCACAGCCCGTGCAGAACTCTGGTGCCTGCATCCCAACTCACAACAAATCCGAATCACTCATCACCCCTCTACTCACTGATCTGCATTGGTTCCCAGTCTGGCAGCAACCCAATTGTAATATTCTCATTCTTGTGTTTGAATCTCTCAGTGATCTCACCCCTCCAAATACTCTCATCCTTTTTAAACAATCCTTCATGGGATGTGGGCGTCCCTGGCTAAGCCAGCATTTCTTGCCCAGCCCTAATTACCCTTCAGAAGATGGTGGTGATCTGCCTTCTTGGACCGTTGCACTCTATGTGGGGTAGGCACACCTACCGTGCTGTTAGGAATTGATTTCTAGGATTTTAAACCTGCGACAGTGTAGGAACGGCAATATAGTTCTTCGTCAGGATGGTGTGTGACTTGGACGGGAACTTGCAGGTGGTGGTGTTCCCATGCATTTGCTGCCATTGTCCTACTCGTTGGTAGAGGTCGCGGGTTTTGAAAGTGCTGTCTAAGAAGACTTGGTGCATTGCTGCGGTGCATCTTGTGGATGGTACACAATGCTGCCAATGTGCGTCAGTGGTGGAGTGAGTGAATATTTGCGGATGGGGTGACAATCTAGTGGAATGATTTGTCCTGGATGGTGTCGAGCGTCTTGAGTGTTGTTGGAGTTACACCCATCCAGGCAAGTGCAGAATATTCCATCACACTCCTGACTTGTGTGTTATAGATTTTGGACAGTCTTTGGGGAGTCAGGAGATGAGTTACTCGCCGCAGGATTGCTCGCCTCAGACCTGCTCTTGTAGCTATAGTATTTAGATGGCTACTCCAGTTCAGTTTCTAGTCAACGCTAGCCACTAAGATGTTGAGAGTGGGGGATTCAACGATGGTAAAGCCATTGAATGTCAAGGGGAGGTGGTTATATTCTCTCTTGTTGTAGATGGTCATTGCTTGGCACTTGTTTGGGGCGGAAGTTACTTGCCACTTATCAACCCAAGCCGGGATATTGTCCAGGTCTTCCTGAATTTCTACATGGACTGCTTCAGTATCTGAGGAGTCGTCAATGTGCTGAACATAGTGCAATCATCGGTTAACAGCCCAAATTCAGACATGATTGATGAAGCAGCTGAAGATGGCTGTGCCTCGGACACTATCATAAGGATCCCCTGCAGTGATATCCTGGAGCTCAGAGCATTGATATTCAACAGCCACAATCATCTTCCTTTGCATTAGGTATGACTCCAGCCAGCGGAGAATTTTCCCCCTAATTCCCATTGACTTCAGTTTTGCCAGGGCTCCTTGATGCCATCCTTGGTCAAATGCTGCCTTAATGTCACTGTCCATCTCCATATTCCTGCAATACTTTGCTTTCAAGGATCTGTGGCCGGTGGCAGTGGATTTTAACCTACAGTGCCACTGGTGCCAACAATAAAGAAGCCTGGATCCATAAAATGATGTGAGCCACACTGTCAGCCACTTCTGGGGGACAAGCACAATACACCATACTGTCAGTACTCCAGCCTGGGCGGACCATACATATGATGTTAAGCGATTTGATGGCAGTATACAAATATACAAACTGGGTGGTTTTATTTTAATTAAAAAAAAGTCAACAGATAAAACTCTCCGACGTACAAGGGGGTAGAGGGGTAAATTGGCCATTATAGTGGTAATATGATTGGCCTAGTAATCCAGAGGCCAGGGCTAATTCACAGGGGTCAGGAGTTCAAATCCCACCATGGCAGCTCGTGGGTAGTAATTAATTGAATTAATTAATAAAATGTCTATAGTTGAAATCTTGCCTCAGTAATAGTGCCATGAAACTATCATCAATTTACGTTAAAACCCAGGAGGTTCGCTAATATCGCTAAGGATAGGAAATCTGCCATCCGTACCTGGTATGGCCTACATGTAACTACAGAACAACAGAAATGTGGTTGACATTTAATTGCGCTCTGGAATGGCTTAGCAAGTCACTCAGTTGTCAAGGACTATCAGGGATGAACAACAAATGCTGCCTGAGCCAGTGATGCCCACATCGCATAAAATAATAAAAAAGGTGTGAGGAGGCGTCTCAATTTGACGTCAGTGACCATTCCAACTACTTTGTTGCACGTCTTTCAAACTTAGGGGCGGCACAGTGGCACAGTGGTTAGCACCGCAGCCTCACAGCTCCAGCGACCCGGGTACTGCCTGTGTGCAGTTTGCAAGTTCTCCCTGTGATTGCGTGGGTTTCCTTCGGGTGCTCCGGTTTCCTCCCACATGCCAAAGACTTGCAGGTTGATAGGTAAATTGGCCATTATAAATTGCCCCTAGTATTGGTAGGGAAATATAGGGACAGGTGTGGATGTGGTACGAATATGGGATTAGTGTAGGATTAGTATAAATGGATGGTTGTTGGTCGGCACAGACTCGGTGGGCCGAAAGGCCTGTTTCAGTATCTCAGAAATAAACTATACTAAACTTAGTCGGTGCATGTCCATTGACCGCCGTGTTACTTCCTCTCAACTGAACCTAAGGACAAGGACAAGGAATCCAATTTACAGGTGAGGGGATTTTGACTTACGTATGCTATTGTGAAGTTAATGGAGGTACTGTGGATGTTTTTCTTATAGATTGTGTTGTGAGCTGCTGCAGACGTTCAGGGAGGCAGACGTTCAGGGAGGCCAGAGGATTTGATGATTCAACTCTGTACTAGATATGGGGACTTTAGTTACAGTGTCTCTGGGACTGTAACATGACCAACAAGTGGAGCAGAGGCTTCAGAGAGGGGAAGCTCTGTAAAGAGGGAGGAGGAAGGGGGCTCTGCCCTACCCACCCCGGGTTTACCAAGAACAATTCTCCTACCTACACCTAACCCAGGAGCAGTGTGTGAGGTGACTCTGATTCAATAAGGATGTGGTCACAGAGCTGTGGCACCTCCTGCAACACAACATGGAGCCTTACACCAGGATGAGGACGAAGCTGTCAGTGGCCGTTAAGGTTCCAGTTTCATTTAACTTCTGTGGATTTTGATCTTTCGAGAAAGGAGCGGGTGACACATCCGTCATCTCCCGGTATGGTGTCCATCGATCTATCCGCTAGGTGACAGAGCCCATCTATGCTGGGTTAGGAGAATATATATTCTTTCCCTCAGCAGGGAGGAGCAGAATGAGAGGTCCCGTGGCTTTGTCAGGATCGTGGGATTTACGGTGGTGTAGGCGACTCCATAGGGTCCCCATGGGAAGGGAGAGCGGTGCAGAGCGAACTCTCACTCCATTGATCAACAGGGGAGTCAAGGGTTATTGGGGACCAGCAAGAAAATGGAGTTAAAGCCACAATCAGATGAGCCGTGATGGTATTAAAGAGTGGAGCAGTCTTGAGGAGCCAAGTGCTCTACTACTGCCCCAAAGTTTATGTTCTTGTTAATGTGCAAGCATTGTGAAACAGACAGCCAGTCCCATAATCTTCATACCTCCATAGAGAAACAGAATGTGGCTTCCTGGAGGAGAAGGCTACCCCACTATACACGGCTGATGACCTCTTATCTCCACAAACTCCCCTCCCTCTGCACCCCAACTACTGACCAACCACGTGTAGAACGTGAGCAATGTAGCCACCAGAAAGATCCTGGAATAGACCATCAGCGTCATGAAACAATGCTTCCGATGTCTGAACCGCTCCGGGGGGAGTCCTCCAATACACACTGGAGCAGGTGTCCAAGTTCATGATGTTCTGCTGCACCCTTTATATCATCACCATCACGGGGACAGAGGCATTGCTGCCAGGAATCCGGAGGCCACCAGAGGAGAAGGAGGAGAAGGCAGGAAGAATAGTTCCTGCGCACCTTTGACGCAGACAGCCTGTCGGAGAGTGCCTGCTAAGATTCCAGTTCCCATAGGATAACTTGTCTCAGCAACATGAATCCCCCACTCTTCACTGTTACACCCATCACAGCATCCCTTTGGTCACTATCCTGCAATAAAAACGACCACCAACAAAAACATATTTATTAATATCTTTAACCAACAACACGTCCAATTGTACAAACAAAATTGACCTATTCACCTTCGTTTATTCCCTTACTGTCTGCCTTGTGCGTTCCCTCAACTTGCCTCGTTCTTCCCCAGTGGCTGCAGCAGGGCTGGTGGGAGCCTGCTGACTTTCACTGCAGTTTGCCTGGAAGGATGCCTTCGAGCAGCTTTGGGCCTTGAAGTCCCAGATTCGGACTGCACCACCTCAGCATGGGCAGCTGCAGCCTGGGCTGGCTGACGGGCAACAGCAAGGACACTGGTGGTGTGGCAATGAAGGGAGAACAGACTGACATCCTGAGAGAGAACAGCAGGTTCATGCTCCAAGGAGCCCACGTGACGACAATTTTGCAATCCTAGTAATCTACTGGATCACAGATTGTTGTACTTCTGGGACAGCCTGCAAATCCCTTTGAACTCTTAGATTCACAGCCCTGATGGCAGAAGTCTGATCCTGCATGGCAGCAAGCATGGATCTCATGACCTCAGTATGAGCTTCCACGTTGGATGTCTGCCGCCTGTGCTCCATTGGAAGCTCAGGCAATGGCCACCAGACGCTGTATTTCGGCTGGGTCTGCTAGTGCTTTTTAAATTCGTTCCTGGGATGTCGGTGTGGCTGGCTCGGAGAGCATTTATTAACCATCAATAATTGCCCTTGACAACGTCTTGGTGAACTGCCTTCTTGAATCGCTGCAGTCCATATAGCATAGGTACACCCACATTGCTGTTGCCAAGGGAGTTCCCGGATTTTGACCCGGCAACAGTGAAGGAACAGCGATATAATTACAAGTCAAGATGATGTATGGCTTGTCAGTGGTGGTGCTCCCATGCATCTCCTTCCCTTGTCCTTCTAGGTGGTAGAGGTCGTGGTTTGGAAGGTGCTGTCCAAGGAGCCATGGTGCGTTGCCATAATGCCTCTTGTAAATGGTACACACTCCTCGCACTGTGCGTCGATGGCGGAGGGAGTGAATTTTAGTGAATTTTAGGCGGGCTGCTTTGTTTGAGCTGCACACGTCCAGGCAAGTGGAGACTATTCCATCATACTCCTGACTTGCACCTTGTAGATGTTGGTCAGGCTTTGGAGAGCCATGAGGTGAGTTACTCGCCACAGGATAGCCTCTGGCCTGGTCTTGTAGCCACGGTATTGATATGGCTAATCTAGTTGAGTTTCTGGTCAATGGTAACCCCCCGAATGTTGATCGTGGATGATTCAAAGATGGCAATGCCATTGACTGTCGAGAGAGATGGTTAGATTCTCTCTTGTTGGAGATGATCACTGTCTGGCACTTGTGTGGCGTGAATGCCACTTGCCACTTCAGCCCAAGCCTGGATATTGTCTAGCTCATGCTGAATTTCTAAAGTGACTGCTTCAGTATCTGAGGAGTCGTGAATAGTTCTGAACATTGTACAATCATCAGCGAATAACCCACTTCTGAGCTTATGATTGAAGGAAGGTCATTAATGAAGCAGCTGAAGATGGCTGGGCCAAAACACTACCCTGAAGAAATCCTGCATGATGTCCTGGTGCTCAGATGATTGACCTCCAACATTCACAACCATCTTCCTTTGTGCTAGGTACGACGCCAACTAGTGAACAGTTTTATCCCTGATTCCCATTGACTTCAATTTTACGAGGGCTCCTTGATATCATACTCGGTCAAATGCTGCTTTGATGTCAAGGGCCGTCACTCTCACCTCACCTCTTGAGCTCAGCACTTTCGTCCATGTTTGACCCAAGGCTGTAATGAGGCTTACTAGCCCTGGCAGAACCCAAACTGACCATCAGTGAGCAGGTTATTGCTCACCAGTTACTGTCATGAAGTTCGTGAACACATCCACGGGGGAAAGAGTGTGTTCAAGTCCTATACAGCACAGAAACAGGCCCTTCGACCGACCGTGTCTGCACTGGCCATCAAGCCTATATATTCTAATCCAATTTTCCAGCGCTTGGTCCGTAGCCCTTTTTGATATTGCGTTTTAAGAGCTTATCTAAATACTTCTAAATTGTTGTGAGGATCCCTGCCTCTACCACAACTTCAGCCGGTGTGTTGCAGTTTCCAACCACTCTCTGTGTGATTTCCCCCCTCAAATCCCCAATAAACCTCCTAGCTGTTACCTTGAGTCCATAGCCCATGGTTATTGACACCTCCACAATGGGAAAGGAACAGTTTTCTTCCTATCTACCCAGTATATTCCCCTCATTATTGTGTGTACCTCTATCAGGTCCCTCCTCAGCCTTCTCTGCTGTAAAGAAAATAAGAAACAGCGTATCCGGTCTCTCTTCATATCTGCAATTCTCCTGCCCAGGCAGGGTTCTTGGTGAAACTCCTCTGCACCCTTTCCGGTGAAAGCACATCCTTCCTATAGTGTGGCGTCCAGAACTGTCACAGTACACCAACTGTGGCCTAACTAGCATTTTATCCAGCTCTATCATACCCTCAGTGCTCTTATATTTTGTGCCTCGGCTAATAAAGGCAAGTATCCCATATGCCTTCCTAACCACCTTATATACCTGTGCTTCTGCCTTCAGTGATCTATGGACAAATACATCAAATTCCCTCTGACCCTCTGTACTTCCTATGGTCCGACCATTCATTGTGTATTCCCTTGCCTTGTTAGTCCTCCCAGAATGCATCACATCACATTCTCATGCTTGAATTGCATTTTCCACTGCTCTGCAAATCTTACCAGCCCATCTATATCGTCGTTTAACCTTAGTCTTTCCTCCTCGCTGTTTGCGACACCATCAATTTCCGTGTCATCTGCGAAATTACTGATCATACCTCCTATATTCACGTTTAAATCATTAAATGGACTCTTAAAACAGCAAGGCTCCCAGCAGCGATTCCTGCAGAACACCACTGGTCACAGGTTTCCAATCGCCAAAACAACCATCAACCATTACCATCTGCCTCCTGCCACTAAGCCAATTTTGGATCCAATTTGTCAAATTGCCCTGGATCCCATGGGCTCTTACATTCTTGACCAATCTCCCATGCGGGACCTTATCAAAAGCCTTACTGAAGTCCATGTAGGCTGCATCAACTGTCATACCCTTATCGACACACCTAGTCACCTCCTCGAAAAAATCAATCAAATTGGTTATACATGATCTCACCCTAACAAAGCCATGCTAAATATCCTTGATTAATCCTTGCCTCTCCAACTTGAGATTAATCCTGTCCCTCAGAACAGTTTTCTCAATAGATTCCCTATCACTGATGTTAGTCTCACTGGCATGTCTTTACCTGGCTGATCCCTGATACCCTTCCTGAATAATGGTACCACATTCTCTGTCCTCCAGTACACTGGCACTTGTCCTATGGCCAGAGAGGACTTGATTTTTTTCCATAGCCCTTGCTATCTCCTCACTTGCCTCACACATAGCAGCCTGGGATACAGCTAATCGGGGCCTGGGGATTTAACCATTTTAAGCCCGCTAAAACAGGTAATACCACCGCCTTTTCAAAGCTAATTTGTTCACGTATATCACAGTCCCCCACCCTGACCTCTACACCGACATCGTCCGTCTTCATAGTGAACACGGATGAAAAGTAATCCTTTAAAACCTCACCGACGTCCTCCAGCTCCACACACAGATTGCCAATTTGCCCCTTAATCGGCCCAACTCTTTCCCTCGGTATCCTCTTACCCTTTACATACTTATGAAATGCCTTGGGATTTTCCTTTGTCTTGCCCACTGGTGTTTTTTCATGCCTCATCTTCGCGCTCCTAATTACTTCATTCAGTACCCCCTTACACTTGCAATATTCCTCTCGGGCCTCTGCTCTTTTCAGCCCTCTGAATATGCCATAAGCCTCTTTTTCCCCTCATCTAATCCCCTATATCCCTTGACATCCAGGGTTCCATGGACTTAATAGTGCCACCTTTAACCTTTACGGGAACATGTTGGCCCTGAATTATCACTATTTTATTTTTAAATGACTCGTCTGATGTCGAGTTTCCTACAAGCAGCTGCTCCACTTTGTCCAGATCCTGTTTTATCATATTGAAATCGGCCTTCCCCCAATTCAGGACCTTTATTTCCGGTCTATCTTTGTCCTTTACCATAACTACCTTAAATCTTAAAGAGGTTTGTTCACTATCCCAAAAATGCGTCCCAACTGACACTTCTGCCACTTGTCCGGCTTCATTTGCTGAGATTGGGCCCCTTCTCTTGTCGGACATTCTGCGTGCTGATTCAAAAAACTGTCCTTCGGAGAGCGAAGAGGTGGAATTCCGCCCGCTTTGAGCCTTTTACACTAAGACTATCCCAGTTGAAATTGGGGAAGTTGAAATCCCCTACTATTTGTACCCAATTATTTTTACTCCTCTCTGCGATTTGCCTGCATATCTGCTCCTCTATCTCTCCCTGCCTGTTTGGAGGCCTGCAGGACACTCCCTGCAAAGTGATGTCCCCTATTTGTTTTTATATTCTACCCATATGGCCTCATTGGAGGAACCTTCGAAGATATCATCCCTCCTTTCTGCAGTAATTGACTCCTTGACCAACAATGCAATGCCACCTCCTATTTTACACCCCCCACCACCAGCCCACCCCGTTCCACCTGAAGACTCTATACCCTGGAATATTCAGCTGCCAGTCCTGTCCTTCCCTCAACCGTCTCTCCCTGAGAGCAATAATATCATATTGCCATGTGTTAATCAACGTCCTCAATTGATTTGCCTTACTTTTAAGACTCCTTTCCTTAAAATAGAAGTAATCCAGCCTTGCATTATTCATGTGTGCCTTAACAACTCAACATTTGCTCTGTCTTCCAGACTGACTTAGTTTCTCTTCTATATTTGGCTGTGTATGACCGCAAATTGTACCTCCACTCTGTATCCCATCCCCCTGCTCCGCCACCTCCCTGCAAGGACTTTGGTCCCGTTCAGATTCAGGTGGAACCCGTCCGACTTGTACAGGTCCCACATTCGCCAGAAACAGACCCAGTGATGGATGAAACTAAAGCCTTGCCTTCTCCACCATCTCCGAGGCCAAGCATTCATCTGCTATATCCTCCTATTCCTATACTTACTAGCACGTGGCACCGGGAGCAATCGTGCTTTTTAATCTGCGACCTAGCTCCCGAGATTTTTGTTGCAGGACCTCCTCTTTCTGTCTAATTTTGTCGTTGCTACCAATGTGTACCACGGCCTCTGACTGTTCACTCTTCCTCTTCAGAATGTCCTACAGCCGCTTCGTACATCCTTGATCCCAGCACCAGGCAGGCAACATATCATCCTGTAGTCATGTTTGCAGCCACAGAAACGCCTATGTGTATCCCTTTCGATAGAATTCCCTATCAGTATAGCTCTCCCACTCGTTCTCCTCCTCTGCTGTGCAGCTGAGCCACCAGTGGTGCCACAGACCTGGCCCTTGCTGCAGTCCCCTGAGACGCAATCTCCCGCAAAGCTAATCGAAGCAGAATATCTGTTCGAGAGGGAGATGGACACAGGGGACTCCTGCACTACCTACCTGGCTCTTCTATTCTGCCTGGCCATCACACATTCCCTTTCTGCCTTGCACATTTTATCCAGACACCTCATGCTTCTTGACAGTGACAATCGACTTTCTGAGAGGCCTGCCACTGCAAAAAGCATATCAGGATACATTCTTACGAGCATTTCCCTGTAAGCTTCCCCATCAGATTTCCTATCAGAGTCCTGTGTAACATACACATTTCTCACTCCCTGAGGTACATGCAGTGCAAGTGTTTGATCTGGTGTTTGCGAATGTCAGACCAAGTGACCATGTTTCATCATTACTGTTACACAGTTGTTCTCTCTCTGTGTCCTGGAGGTCCGGTGACTGGAAAGTCAGATGTTTTGGCCAACTTTGGAAAGTAGAAAATCAGAAGGGACCGATTGGTTCGAGCGATTAGGGGTGAGATGGAAAGAAGGAGATCCATGGTCCCAACAACTGCAGCTTGTACATCATCCCAGGCAACAGGATGAGGGGGAGGTGGGAGCTAAGGAGCATAAAACAAGAACATAGTATCATCCTGAATGCTCTCAGTGACTCTGGCCCATATGCACTCTGTTACAGCCGGCCCCATAATGCGGAGAATCATCTCCTCCCTCAGGCTAAGTGAATGAAGGTATGTCTGGCCCCCGCCAGTTAACTGCTGCTCCCAGCGACTATGGGCCACCTTGTTCTGCAAAACACAGAGCAGGATACCAGTAAAATAGAAGCAAAATACTGCGGATGCTGGAAATCTGAAACAAAAACAAGAAATGCTGGAATCACTCAGCAGGTCTGGCAGCATCTGTGGAAAGAGAAGCAGAGTTAACGTTTCGGGTCAGATTCTGACAGACCTGCTGAGTGATTCCAGCATTTCTTGTTTTTGTTGCACTGTGTTTGCGTGCTGTGCCTGCTATAACTGAATAGCTGGAGGTATGTGGAGGCAGTGAGATGTCCGTGAGAGGATGGCAACAGTGGAAGCTCTGTGTTGGTAATGTGAAACATATGAATGTTAGTAGTGCGTCTTGAGTGTGAGGGACTACTGATGGGTGAGTGATGGGGTGTTGTACATTGAGCAGTGTGAGACGTTGGTAGTGCTATGGTAGGTGAAGCCATGTGGAGATACAATCACTGACATTGACCACCCGTGTGACCTCATTAATCTTCTGGCACTGCTGCCAGGTCCTCTGGACCAGACATCTTGCATTGAGGGCCCTCGCCACCTGTTCCCATTCCCTTTGGAGAGCGTTGCTTGAGGGCCTCTGCCTCTGCCCAGAAACATTGCCTCTCTCCTTCTGTCAACTTTCATGACAAAGGCCTCCAGTGCCTCATCCATAAACCGAAGAGCCCTGTATTTGCACAGGTATTCATTGAACCTTTTCTATATTTGCATCATTCACAGTCGGCAGCAGCAGCCTCCTGTGTTTCAGTGCAGCTTCCCTATAAGAGGGACTGACTACCTTTAAGAGCTGGATCCTGGCTGAAACACGAGCCAACCTCACACACAGTTAAGCCACTGGTAAGCGTGCAGACAGACAGAAGCACGGGTCACCCTGGGCGGCGCGTAGAATTCATGGAAATTAGGAGGCAGCATGAAGTTTGTGTGTCACCTGCCTCAACAGGAACGGGCACAGGCAGATCAGAAATTGCCAACCCGACGTTCAAAAAGCAGCACAAATCTCTCTCTCTCTCCATGCTCTCTCTCGCTTATAGAATCAGAAAATGATTTGGTCTATGGTGTAAATGCTGTATCTTAAGAGTTGGAAGCTCGCTGAATCGTCGGCCCTGCTAAGAGTGCAGGCAGAAATGAGGAAGCAGCACGACTTTGTATGCTGCTTGCCTCAACAGTATAGGCGTAGACAGATCACGTATCAAAATCCCTGCGCCTGAAAATTGCTGCAAACTTCTGTTTCTCTCTGTCTCTATTTTCCTCCCTCTCTTTCACCTCTGTTTCTCTCTCTCTCTCTCTCTCTCTCTCTCTCTCTCTCTCTCTCTCTCTCTCTCTCTCTCTCTCTCTCTCTCTCTCTCTCTCTCTCTCTCTCTCTCTCTTGTTCATAGAATCAGGGATGGATGCATCACAGAAGGAGACTATTTGGCCTTTTGAGTCATAGAGACATAGAGTGTCAGTGCTGTCTCTTTGAAAGAGCTATCATATTAGTTTCAATCCCCTCCTGTTTTCCTAGACGCCTACATTTTATTTCTTTTCATATATTTATTACAATCACTTTTGAAAGGTATTATTGAATCTGCTTCCACCCTGTTTCCAGGCAATGAATTGCAGGTCCCCAACATCTCACTGTATAAGAAATTTCTCCTCACTCCCCCTTTGGTTCTTTGCCAAATACCGTCAATCTGTGTCTTCTCAAAGTGGAACTTTCTGACACTGCGTGCAGTTTTGCTTTAATTACATCATCAAAACCTTCACGATTTTGACCTTCTATATTAAATCTCCCCCTAACATGCACCGCTCGAAAGAGAAAAGTCTCAGCTTTTCCAATCTCTCCACGTAACTGAAGCCTTGGATCGTGTGCTGTTTGACCCTGAGGTGAGCTTCCGACCACATATACACACCTTCACTAAAATGGCTTAATCCACCTCTGTAACATCACTCCACTCTGCCCATATCTCAGCTCCTCCGCTGAAATCCCTCATTCATGACTGTGTTACCTCTAGACTTGACCATTCAATGCCCTCCTGCGCATCTCCCACATTCTACTATCTGTAACCATCAGTTCATCAAAAAACTCTGCTTCTGATGTCTTAACTAACTCACAGCTGCTCCCCTTCACCTATCTGTCCTGTGCTCACTCACCTGCAATGACTAGTCATTAACAAATGCCTTGATTTTAAAATGTCTTTCTTGTTTCAAATTCCTCTATGGTATCAGCACTCCCTGGGCTGTCTTTTTTGGACACTCCTGAGTCAATATCTGAGGCAGGGGCCTGTAGCATTGCGACAGTTGGTGGGTGCAACCGGCTCGTCACCACCTCGTTGACTTCCTTCCTCCCCAGAATCCATTTGAAGCCTTTAAGTGGCATATTAAGATCTGCTTAAGGGCTCCTTACCGCCGCCGCTGGGATCTCACCAGTGGCCATCGCTGCCAGTGACAATGCTGCTACTGTTGAGCCGCTGGCCCTGTGCTGGGCCGGCGGCTCTTCGAGGCAGGCCCTCATTTTTAAAGAGACAGGGAGTCTGGCTCGGGACATCTATACAAAGGAAACGCAGGATCACTCGGTATTGGGGGCGGGGTGGGTTTGGCATGAAAAGGCTGAGGTGGGTTTCATCCTGGCGCTGTGAGCCCCGCCTCTTACAGAGCTCCAGCTCCTTAACTCTGTAATCACCCCCGGCCCACAACCCCGCAAGCTCATCTAATACTGTCCTCTTGTGCTACTCCGATTTTATAATCTTCACCATTGGTGGCGGTACCTGCAGTTGCCTGGCCCATAAGCTCTGTGATACCCTCTCCACAACTCTGTACCTCGCTGTCTGCCTTTGAAAACACTGCTTAAAACTTAGCCCCTTCACCCATCTTACCTACAATATTCTTATGTGAGTCAATCTCTTATTTTCGCATGCAATGCACCTTGGTAGGCTGTAATACATTAAAGGCGCTGTGGAAATATTGTTGTTTCTGGGAATGCTATTTCAGAGAGCCAGTACGGGCACGATGGGCCGAATTACATCCTTCTGCGAGATAAGATTTCTGTGATTCTGCCCACTCCACAACCCCTGTCCATGCCCTGTTGAATTATGTAACGATCTTCACTGCACTTACACCCTTCATGACTTCTGCACATTTGGAAATTTATGCCTGAATCCCGAAGTCTATGTGTTTAATGTATGTCAGAAACAGCAGTGGTCCTGGTGCTGAACCATGGAGATCAGTACTGTATACTTCTCTCCAGTTCAGAAAACAGCCATTCACCACAATGTTGATAAAATACCTCATAATTTGTGTTGATGTCCACATCAGTATTTCGTGGGGAGATGATATATTATAAAGCTATTAGTCATGAAATAGTTACTCTTGTTTTATTAACTGCTCAATCCACTTCTCTTTCCAGCTGAAATCCCTGTTTTTTGATTATATTTCGAAATCCAACCATGAATATTTAATTAAAAACCTGTGAGGAATTTAATGGGCCCACAGGAGATGGGATAGAAGGTGGAGGGGCCCATAAAATGGCGTACATGACGACCTTGCTGTCAAGAAGCCAATTAAAGCCAATTAAACCGCACGAGCGGTTGGTGGGAGCCCCACTACTTGTTCAGGCCGCCCAGTAAAGCAATACAGCTTCTGGATAGGATCTGGGGAGGCTTCCTCCGTGCGTAATCTGTGACCCATGGGTGGACACACGGCAGCAAAGACCGCTTCTATGCTAAACACACCCTCACTCAACAACCACTCTGACCTACCTTCCAGGGGCTACTGGACTTGAACCGACGACTCTACCACAGTTACCTGGGCACTGGGACTCCAAGACTGCTCCTGGTCCCAGGGCTGGTATCGTACCAACAATGGCCTCCGGTTCATGACTGACCGAAGCTACCCCATATCACTTACTTGGGGACCTGGTTTCCAGCGATGGGCAGTGACCCACGTTTCCTTACGGGCCCAGGTGACCCTGCCACACTTATGTGAACCATGGGTCACCAGCTGTGACCCTTCGTCCCCGACTGATCACGGCTACCCCACCAGACATATCTGGAGCCCGAACCCTAGTGAAGTCCTGTTCCCAGAACTGGTGTAGTCCTGGAAGTTCCATTTTTCCCGAAGGAATTGCAGATACTATTGAACTGCTAATCCTCTGATTGCTGTTACAAGGGTTTTATTCTTGTGCTAAAATCTTAGATAATAAAAACAAGAAATGCTGGGAATACTCAGCAGGTCTGGCAGTATCTGTGGAGAGACAAGCAGAGATAAAGTTTCAGGTCAGTAACCCTTCTTCAGAACTGGCAAATATTAAAAATTTGAAAGGTTTTAACCAAGTAAAGCGGAGGTGGGGCAAGAGATAAGAAAGGAGAAGGTATAGATAGGGCAAGCTCACAGAGAATAACCAACCTGAAGGTCATGGAGCAAAAGCAAACAATATGTTAATGGTGTGTTGAAATATACATCATTAGCACAGAAAGGGTGTTAACGGATTGAAAACTGAACAGCCACAAGTCGAAACATGAAAAAAATGAGGAAGCAAACTGAACAAACTAAGATGAAATAAGATTAAATAAACACAACAAATATAAAAGAGAAAATAACTAATAACTAATAAGAAAAGTAATTAGCGGAACCCATCATGCTCTGAAATTATTGAACTCAATGTTCAGTCCGTGAGGAAGTAGTGTGCCCAATCGGTAAATGAGATGCTGTTTCTCGAGCTTGCATTAATGTTCACTGAAATACTGCAGCAATCCCCGGACAGAAATGTGAGCGTAAGAGCAGCGGAGAGTGTTGAAATGGCAAGGAGCTCGGGGTCATGCTTTCGGACTGAGCAGAGGTGTTCTGCAAAGCGATTAACCAGTCTGCGTTTGGTCTCTCCAATGTCGAGGAAACCACGTTGTGAGCAGCGAATACGGTATGGAAGTACAAGCAAATCGCTGCTTCACCTGAAAGGAGTGTTTGGCGCCTGGGATAGTGAGGAGAGAGGAGGTAAATGGCCAGGTATTACACCTCAAGCGATTGCAGGGAAAGGTGCCGTGGGAAGGTGGTGGGGATAATGGAAGAGTGGACCAGGATGTCGCGGAGGGAATGATCCCTTTGGAATACTGACAGAGGAAGGGAGTGGAAAATACATTTGGTAGTGGCATCACGCTGGAGGTGGCGGAATTGCTGGAGGATGATCCTTTGGATATGGAGGCTGGTGGGTGGGAAGTGAGGACAAGGGGAACCCTATCGCAGTTCAGGGAAGGAGGGGAACGGGTGAGGGTAGAGGTGCGGGAAATGGGTCGAACACGGTTGAGGGCCCAGTCAAAAAAAGTAAGACATATCAGAAGTGCTATCATGGCAGGCAGCATCATCAGAGCAGATGCGTGGAAGAAGGAAAACTGGGAGAATGGATTGGAGTCTTTACAGGATGCAAGGTTTGAAAAAATGTCGTCGAGGTAGCTGTGGGAGTCGGTGGGCTTATCATGGATATTGGTAGACAGCCTATCCCCAGAGATGCAGATAGAGAAGTCGAGGAAGGGAAGTGGTGTGTCGGAGATGGACCATGTAAAGGTGAGAGAAGGGTAGAATTTTGAAGCAAAGTTGACAAAGATTTCCAGTTCGGGGCGGGAGCAGGAAACGGCATCGATACAGTCATCAATGTATCGGAAAAAAGTTGGGGGAGGGGGCCTGAGTAGGAGTGGAACAAGGAATGTTTGACATTTCCCACAAAAAGACAGGCATAACTAGGACCCATGCGGGTACACATAGCAACACCTTTTACTTGAAGGAAGGGAGTGGAGTTGAAGAAGAAGTTGTTCAATGTGAGAACAAGTTCAGCCAGGCGGAGGAGGGTGGTGGTGATGGGGACTGGTTGGGCCTCTGTTCAAGGAAGAAGCGGAGAACCTTCAAACCATCCACCGACTTCTATGACTCTTCTGACGCCCTAGTCATTTTGACAATTTCCAGTTTCCTGGCCCCAACTCTTCACTATGGATGTCGAATCTCTCTGCACCTCCATTCCCACCAGGAGGGCTCATTATTGGTTAAGATTTAGGTTTTATTTCAATAAATAGTTACTTTTTTAGTTGATTAAACACACCTGGCTGGTGTGCTTTACTCTGGGGGACAAAGAGAGGAAAAACTTGGCTCTGGTTCTGTGGTTGGGAAGATTTATTGATATGCTGTGACCGCTGGAGAAGTGGGACTGAAGTTACAGTCCACTCCTCCTGCCATGGTCATAACAAGGTTCAGCAACTTTGGCAGGTGGAATAACCATCCATAAAATGCCTGGGGTCAGATCGCCAGGTAGTGTATTGCCCGAGCACCACTGAATTGCGCTGGGTGGGGGCTCCGAATTTTGAGTGGTTTCCCTAACTTTTCAGCCCACCGTCAGGAATTCCGCTGGCTCCATTAAATTCAGGTCCCTGTCTCCAGCAGAAATCCCTGTCACTGGTACAACAACTAGATCCATCATAAATGCATGAAGAATTGTTCAAATGTCACCCTAAACTCCTTCAATCTGTTGTTGTTATTCGCAAAATGATGTATAAATGCCTTTGTAATTTCCAATGGTGCTGTTAACATAGTGGCGATTGGGATTATTTGTTTCATTGATTTCTCAGTGGACTCATTCCCCATTTTTGCTTTGAAATAACAGAATTCAGTGCAGCCTCTCACAGGTGAGGGAATCACTCAGTTGTCCAACAACAACTTTCTATACAAGAGGAAAGTGGTGCAGATGCGATGCATATGACATAAAACAGGAAATTCTGGAAATATTCTGCAGCTCTGGCAGCATCTGTGGACAGAGAAACCGAGTTAATCTTTCAGGTCGGTGACACTTCATCAGAACCGGGAGAGATTAGAGATGTAACAGTTTATAAACTGTGCAAAATACGGGGGGGGGGGGATTATGGTCAACGTTGATTTTAACAATTTCAGTATCATCCTTTTGTCATTTAATCTCTCCTGTTTTTTACTGTATCGCAGACCTTCCCATTTGTTCTTTCAGGTCCAATCATTTCAATACATCACTGGATACAGGAACACATTTATAATTCTCAATAATTCCTCAATCAAACTGGTAACTTTTCTCCCAGCCTGATGTATAATTTCCCTTCCTCACAGTTAACTTGCTGACGATTCGGATCCTGTCCCGGGGTAAGTGTGGTCTCTAAAAATGTGTCACTCGTTACCTGGTGGCCATGGCAGCTGCGGATCTACTGGTCATTATCCTCGACCTGATATTGAGGCACATTCCCATTGTTTATCAGAAACATTTTCAATTCCTAGAGTCAATTCCCTTGTGTAACATCCACGCCATCCTGCTTTACGCAGCCACAGACTGTTCTGTCTGGTTCACCATCACTTTCACCTTTGATCGATTTGTGGCCATTTGTTACCAGAAGCTGAAAAGAAAATATTGCAGCGAAAAAACAGCGACTGCGGTTCTGGGAACAGCGACTGTGTTGAGCTGTTTAAATAACATCATCTGGTATTTTATGTTAACAGGTCGGTATTGGCTGTAAAACGTCCCCGGGTTTTGTGATGTATCAGCAGGTGTGCTGCTCTCTCCGGTCTGGGCAACAATCGAGTTCCTCCATTACATTGTAACCCCATGTGTCCCATTTGTGCTGATTCTATTGCTCAATGCCCTCACTGTCTGATACATTTTAGTGAGCAGCAGCGCGCGCAGGAGACTCCGGGCTCACAGCAGTGGGGAGAGTCGCAGAGACCCAGAGATGGAGAGCCGAAGGAAATCCATTATTTTACTGTTAGTTATCTCGGGGAATTTTATCCTGTTATGGGCAGTGTTAATCATGTATGCAATATGGAGGCGGATGTGGAATTTTGGGTATGGGCCTGGGTTTTGGTCTGTTTATCTACCTGATTATCTGGTAGAAGTGGGCTTCATGCTGCAGCTTCTGAGTTGTTGCACAAACACAGCGATTTATGCTGTGACCCAGACACAGTTCAGAGAGCAGTTGAAGAATGCGATGAAATATCCCTTTACTGGAATTGTTAAATGTATTCGATGTTGTGAGCAACTGAATCACTGACTATTTCCAGCATCCGGGGATAGAGCCTGCCACACTGATGACAAATCAGGTGCGGGGCCTGTCGCTATAGTGATAGAGCAGGGCGGGTCTTTTCGCTGTGTTGACAGAGTGATGACGGGGCCTGTAGCTCCAGCCACATAGCGATGGCAGGCCTGTCGCTGATGTGACTAAGCATGGGCGGAGCCCATCCCCGCAGTGACTGATGTTGGGGTGGGGGAGGGCCTGTCGCTATGTTGCAGAACGGGGACAGAACCCGCAGCTGTGGTGATAGACTGGAGGCTGGGCCTGTTCCTATTCGCTGATGTTAGAAGGACTAGAGTTTAGGTTCGGACAAGAGATGCAAGGGGTATGTGGCATCACTGATTCTGGGGACTTCAGGGGAGGCTGAGATGGATCATCAACTCGGCTCTTCTGGCTGAAGATTGTTGCAAATGCTTCAGCCTTACCCTTCGCAAGGATGTGATGAACTCCCCCATCATTGAGATTGGGGATATTTGTGGAGACACCTCCTCCAGTTGGTTGTTTTAATTGTCCATCACCATTCACGGCTGGATGAGGCAGGACTGCAGAGCTTAGGTCTGATCCGTTGATTATGGGATCGCTTAGCTCGGTTTGTCGCATGCTGCTTACGCAGTTTGGCACGCAAGTAGTCCTCTGTTGTAGCTTCACCAGGTTGCCACGTCAATTTGAGTTATGCCTGGTGCTACTCCTGGCATGCCCTCCTGCACTCTTCATTGAACCAGGGTTGGTCTCCTGGTTTGATGTTAATGATAGAGTGGGGGTCATGTCGGACCTTGAGGTAACAGATTGTGGTTGAATTCAATTCTGCTGCGGCTGATGGCCCACAGACACTCATGAAGTCCCAGTTAATTGATGATCTGTGTCAGCTTGGACTAAAAAATCGCTTATGGTCAGAAAACAGCGAGGCATAGGAAATCGTAGGTTTTCAGACTGAGGGCAATAGATAGTGGTGTTCCCTAAGGGTCAGTGCTGGGAACACTGCTTTTATATGCCAACTGAAACAAAACATAAGTAGACTAACAGAAGAGGCAGACCAGTGACAGTTTCAATTTAAATAAGAGAACTGTGAGGTGATTCACTTTGGCAGAAGCCAGAGAAGAGGCAATATAGACATAACAACAGAACATGGAACAGTACAGCACAGTACAGGCCCTTCGGCCCACGATGTTGTGCCGAACCTTTAACCTACTCTAAGATCCAACTACGTACATACCCTTCATTCTACTATCATCCATGTAACTATCCAAGAGTCGCTTAAATGTCCCTAGTGTATCTGCTTCTACTACCACCGCTGGCAGTGCATTCCACGCCCCCACCACTCTCTGTGTAAAGAACCTACCTCTGACATCTCCCCGAAACCTTCCTCCAATCACGTTAAAATTATGCCCCCCGGTGATAGCCCCTTCCGCCCTAGGAAAAAGTCTCTGGCTATCCACTCTATCTATGCCTCTCATCATCTTGTACACCTCTATCAAGTCACCTCTCATCCTTCTTCGCTCCAATGAGAAAAGCCCTAGCTCCCTCAACCTTTCTTTTTAGACATGCCCTCCAGTCCTGGCAGCATCCTGGTAAATCTCCTCTGCACCCTCTCTAAAGCTTCCACATCCTTCCGATAATGAGGCGACCAGAACTGAACACAATATTTCAAGTGTGGTCTAACCAGGGCTATATTGAGCTGCAGTATAACCACGTGGCTCTTAAACTCAATCCCCCTGTTAATGGAAGCCAACACACCATACGCCTTCTTAGCAACCCTATCAGCTTGGGTGGCAACTTTGAAGGATCTATGGACGTGGACCCCAAGATCCCTCTGCTCCTCCACACTGCCAATAATCCTGTCTTTAAGCCTGTATTCTGCATTCAAATTCGACCTTCAAAAATGAATCACTTCACACTTTTCCAGGTTGAACCCCATCTGCCACTTCTCAGCCCAGCTCTGAATCCTGTCAATGTCCCGTTGCAGCCTACAACAGCCCTCCACACCATCCACAACCCCAGCAAACTGTGTGTCATCGGCAAACTTACTAACCCAGCCTTCCACTTCCTCATCCAAGTCATTTATAAAAATCACAAAGAGCAGAGGTCCCAGATCAGGTCCTTGCGGAACATCACTGATCACCGAGCTCCATGCTGAATACTTTCCATCTACTACCACCCTCTGAATTCTATGGGCCAGCCAATTCTGTATCCAGGCAGCCACATTTCCCTGTATCGCATGCCTCCTTATTTCTGAATGAGCCTAACATGGGGAACTTTATCATACGCCTTGCTAAAAATCCATATACACCACATCCACTGCTCTTCCTTCATCAATGTGTTTTGTCACATCCTCAAAGAATTCAATAAGGCTTGTGAGGCATGGCCTGACCCTGACAAAGCCATGCTGACTATCTCTAATATAACCATGCTTTTCCTAAAAATCATAAATCCTGTCTCTCAGAATCCTCTCCCATAATTTTCCCACCACCGACGTAAGACTAACAGGTCAGTCATTCCCAGGGTTATCTCTATTCCTTTTCTTGAACAAGGGAATAACATTTGCCACCCTCCAATCATCTGGTACTTCTCCAGTTGACAGTGAGGACGCAAAGATCATCGCCAAAGGCGCGGCAAACTCTTCCCTCGCTTCCCGCAATAACCTTGGGTATATCCCATCTAGCCCCGGGGACTTATCTATCCTCATGTGTTTCAAAATTTCCAGCACATCCTCCTTCTTAACATCAACTTGTTCGAGCATATCAGCCTGTTTCACGCTGTCCTCACAAACGACCAGGTCCCTCTCACTAGTGAATACTGAAGCAAAGTATTCATTAAGGACCTCCCCTACCTCCTCCGACTGAAGGCACAAGTTCCCTCCACTATCCCTGATCGGCCCTACCCTCACTCTGGCCATCCTCTTCTTCCTCACATAAATGTAGAACGCCTTGGGATTTTCCTTAATCCTACCCGCCAAGACTTTTTCATGTCCCCTTCTAGCTCTCCTAAGTCCATTCTTCAGTTCCTTCCTGGCTACCTTGTAACCTTCTAGAGCCCTGTCTGATCCTTGCTTCCTCAACCTTAAGTAAGCTTCCTTCTTCCTCTTGAATAGCTGTTCCACATCTCTTGTCATCCAAGGTTCCTTCACCCTACCATTCCTTCCTTGCCTCATTGGGACAAACATGTCCAGCAGTCGCAGCAAGTGCTCCCTAAACAACCTCCACATTTCTGTGGTGCATTTCCCTGAGAACATCTGTTCCCAATTTAAGCTCCCCATTTCTTGCCTAATAGCATATTAATTCCCCCTCCCCCAATTAAATATTTCCCCATCCCGTCTGCTCCTATCCCTCTCCATGACTATAGGAAAGGTTAGGGAGTTGTGATCACTATCACCGAAATGCTCTCCCACCGAGAGATCTGCCACCTGGCCTGGTTCGTTGCCAAGCACCAAATCCAACAGAGTTCAAAAGTTTATGGAGTTATAGAGGGACCTGGGGGTTCATACATATAGACCTTAGAAGGTGGAAGGTGGAAGAATATCTTCAGAGAGTCATTTGTAAAGCATATGGGATCTTGGGATTCATAATTAGAAACATTGTGTTCAAAAGTAGGAAAGTTTTACTGACATTATTAAAGCTCTGGATCGACCTCAACTACAATATTGCTTCCAGTTCTGGTCACCACATTTTGGGAGGGTCCTTGATAGGTAGCAGAGGAGATTTACCAGAATAGTTTCAGGGATGGAGGATTACAAGTTTAGGTCAGAAACCTCGAGTTGTTTTCCTTGGAGAAAAGGAGATTGAAGGGAGATTTGATACAGGTGCACAAGTTAATAGATTTAGATAAGGAACAGAAAGAAATACTGTTCCCATTCGTTGATATTAGAAGGACTAGAGTTTAGGTTCGGACAAGTGATTCAGGGGGAATGTGAGGAAGAACCTTTCTATGTACCAAGTGGTAATGGCGTGGAAATCTGCCCACAGAGGTGGTGGAAGCAGAGACAATGAACGACTTCAAAAGGATTTTCTCCGGACAGGTGAGGGGAATAAACTTCCAGGAATACGGGGACAAAACAAGGAATGAGACTGACTGGGTTGCTCTACAGAGAGCTGGCATGGATTCGATGGGTCGAATGGACACCTTCAGTGCTGGAATGAATCTATGACAGGGGAATACTATTGCTCATGCTTTCATATACTGTTCAATGAAGAGTTCAGGAGGGCATGCCAGAAGCAGTACCAGGCAAACCTTAAAATGAGGTGTCAACCTGGTGAAACTACAACCCAGGACTTTTTGTGTACCAAACAGCGTTAGCAGCCTGCGATCGACAGAGTTAAGCGGTCCCATACCCAACGGATCAGATCTAAGCTCTGCAGTCCTGCCACATCCAGTCGTGAATGGTGGTGGACAATTCAACAACTAACAGGGGGAGGAGGCTTCACAAATATCCCCATTCTCATTGATGAGGGAGCCCAGCAGATCAGTGCGAAAGATAAGGCAGAAGCATGTGGAACAATCTTCAGTCAGAATTGCCACTGCAAGTATTTCATACCGTACTTTGTATTCTCCATTCACAACACTGATCTTAACAATTTAAAACTTAAGTTAATAAAATAACATCTGCTTTTAAAAGAAGGAAAACAAAGGAAATACTTTACTTCAGTGGTTTTGATCTGTTCTCTCTCTCACTCGCTCTCTCTCCCCGCACAAAGCAATTGCTTTTTCACACTCCAACATCCATTTTATCATAACTTAAAAATCCAACTATGCACGCATGTTAAACTACTAATGATTTTAAGATGACATGCAGGACAGGACAATAGAGTGTTAACTTACCCTTACTAGACACTGGCTTGCGGCATACAATTAAATAAAACAAGAAACTTAAAACACACAAACAGAAACTTACTCACACGCTAGTTATTTTTTTCCTCCTGTTTTCCTCACACAGTGTTTTATCCTCACTGCGGCTCCTAAACATTTCCTTTCCCTTTATTTCTCAACCTCAGTCGTGACTTTGTGGGATTGGGAGTAACAAATTGTTCTTTTCTGCGTTGTTGCTGCCTTAACGGGACAGAGAGGCAAGTGGGCATCCTTAACGGGACAGAGAGGCAAGGGCGCTACCTTAACGGGAGAGACTGGCAAGGTTTCTTCCTCCCCATCATCGTCCTCCTGCGAGGCCTCCTGCCCCGTTTCAGTGCCATCAGCATGATCCTCTGTTTTTTGTTATGGCTGCTACAGCCGCCTGGGTGATGTTTTCCCTCTTTGTTTACAGTCACTTAATGGTAGACCTGTACTGTGCATGGTCTGCCTCCCGGTGGGGTCAATACGTAAGGGCACCTCTAGAATCCTCTAACTTCTGGGTCAGCTGGACATTATTCTGCGTGACAATGACAATATGTTTCTCTGCTAACTCTAACTGCTGCTGAAAGGCACCAGCCTGTACTGCATTAAATGTCTGTTGTTTTATCGTATCAGTAAAGGACACTAGCTTCGTGTGTAACTCATGTAGCTGTGTTTGCTGCTGCTGGTTCTGTTCACTTTGAGCTACCATTTCCCTCACCTGTGATTGTATCACTTCCTCATCGCACTGTGCACGGTATGATGCTGCACATGTAGTCAGATTTAAAACCTTTTCACCCTTCCGATGTTTGGCCAAGACCTGTGCCTGGATAAACTTAACTATCTTTTTAAATGGAACGTGTTCATGCTTCCGTACACACTCTCCGAACAGGGATTGGATGCTGTCCATATTACATTTCGTGCTTAATTGTTCCTCATATGTTTCCCAGAGACCCTTCTTCCCATTGTCTTTTTGTGACATAATATGCAATTTAAAGAGACACCACTGTGTCAGTATAATCTGCTGCCCCTCAGCAGAGTTTATCCTGCAAGAATTTTCGCTGGTCAAACGAATGTTCTTATGTTTGTGAAACTTGCTCCAACACCCTTGGTTTAGGTAGAAGTCACAGTCCTGGGTTTCAGCCCCACTTGTAAGGTCTGGTGTTTGATTTATTTTAATCGTCAGACTGAGGTCAAATACAATTACAGTCTATGTTGGGAGACTAGATCTAAAAGGGACTTCCAGCTCAGATTAGCCATAAAACCACATGGGTCCGAGGCTGCTTTCACAAGCTTCACAGACTTAATGAAATTCTCCACAATCAACACAAAATGTTGATATGTAGCAAAGGGCAGTGGCCAGCAGTTGTGTTAACAATAGAACACAGTCTTTAACCTCCGGTTAACTGTGGAACATTGTCTCTTCATTGAAGTCTATCTTCTGCCTTCTTCTTGATGATGATGTGTGCCTTTGGGGTCTTACAATTTCTTACTTTATACACCTTTCCCAGCTTGGTTATGTGCCAGATTACGTAAAATCCCGCTTCTTTTTATTGGACTGTTTAGTCATTAGCTAACTACGCTTCCATGATGGTATTTCGAGCTTAGTTTAAGTCACTGTCATTCAGTGAGGGTCGGTGGGAGGGGACTCCAGATTCGAGCTGCCTTGACTCTATGAATTCCTTTACAAAGGTCATATCTTGACCCGGTGACATCCTGCTGTGTCTCTTCAACCACAGTGACTACTTAATGGGATTGATATGTGCTTATCTCATTTCACAGCTTCCTGGTCACACTGGCATTGTTTACAGTTTTATACCAGTTAAAGATATAACAGTCTCCCTAGGATAATCCACAGTTTAACGACTTTTAAATAGCATGTCTCAACAGTTGATGATTTGTCCAGAAGTTTATCTAACATCATGCTTTGTGGTTATATCACATGCAGAGTACGATTTTAACCGTTATACTGAAGGATATGATAACGAAGTTCTAATAGTCCTGTAATAAAATAAACTCAATCCTACAATTTTATCCCAACAAGAACAGGGATATCCAGCTTTGTGTTTGGAGACAGCAGTCACTACTGCCCATTGTTGATTGATTCTGTCTGAGGCTGTAGAGTTATAGTTGAACACAGTTTTCTTTTTATTCACTCATTCGCGAGATGTGGGAACCACTGGCGAGGCCAGCATTTATTGCCCATCCCCCATTGCCCTTGAGATGGTGGTGGTGAGCTACCTTCTTGAACCGCTGCAGTCCTAGTGGGGTATGTGCACCCACAGTGCTGTTAGTAAGGGAGTTCCAGGATCTTGACCCAGTGACAGTGAAGCAACGGTTTGTGGCTTGGAGGAGAACTTGCAGGTGGTGGTGTTCCCATGCATCTGCTGCCCTTGCCTGTCAAGTTGGTAGAGGTCGCAGGTTTGGAAGGTGCTGTCTAAGGAGCCTTGGTGAGTTGCTGCAGTGCATCTTGTAGATGGTAGACAATGTGGCCACTGTGGATGGAGGTGGTGAAGGGAGTGAATGTTTGTCGATGGGGCGATAATCAAGCGGGCTGCTTTGTCCTGGATCATGTTGATCTTCTGGGGTATTTTTAGAGCTGCACCAATCCAGGCATGTGGAGAATATCCCATCACACTCCTGGTTTTTGCCGTGTAGATGGTGGACAGGCTTTGGGGAATCAGGAGGTGAGCTACTCGCCGCAGGATTCCTAGCCTCTGACCTGCTCTTGTAGCCACAGGTATTTACATGACTACTCCAGTACAGTTTATGGTCAATGGTAGACCCTAGGATGTTGATAGTGGGGGATTCAGCGATAATAATAGCATTGAACATCAAGGGGAGATGGTTAGATTCGCTCGTGTTGGACATGGTCGGTGCCTGGCATTTGTGTAGCGCAAATGTTACTTGACACTTATCTGCCCAACTCGGGATATTGTCCAGGTCTTGCTGCAGTTCTACATGGACTGCATTAGCATCTGAGGAGTCGTGAATCATGCTGAGCACTGTGCAATCATCAGCAAACATCGCCGCTTCTGACATTATGACTGAAGGAAGGTCAGTAATGAAGCAGCTGAAGATGGTCAGACCTTGAGGAACGCCTGCAGTGATATCCTGGTGCTCATATGATTGACCTCCAACAATCACAACCATCTTCCTTTGCGCTAGGTATGACTCCAACCAAAGTAGTGTTGGATTGGTGACGTCAGATTAGTGATCACGTGGTCAAATATGTTTTTCCCTCTTGTTGGTTCCCTCACCACCTGTCACAATCCTAGTCTAGCAGCTATGCCCTTTGGACTCCGCCAGTTCAGTCAGTAATGGTGCTACCGAGCAACTCTTGTCGATGGACGTTGAACTTCCCCTAATTAGAGTACATTCTGTGCCCTTGCTACCCTCAGTGCTTCCTCCAATTGGTGCTCAACATGGCGAAGCACGGATTCATCAGCTGAGGGAAAATGGTAGGTGATAATCAGCAGGAGGTTTCCTTGCCCATGTTTGATCTGATGCCATGAGACGTCATGGTGTCCAGAGTCAAGTATCTGTCCTGCCGCTGGGATAGGACATACCCGAAATGGTGCTGGCAGTGTCCAGAACACTTTAAGGTATGATTAGGTGAGCAGGACTATGCTTTCTGATGCTTGATTAGTCTGTGGGACAGCTCTCCCACTTTTGGCACAAGTCCCCAGATGCTAGTAAGGAGGACATAGCAAGATCGACAAGGCTGGGTTTGCCTATGTCAATTCCGGTGCCTAGGTCGATGCCATGAGATCTGAGTATCACTGGTAAGGCTAGCATTTTTGATCCATCCATGATTGCCGTTGAGTTGCCCTGTGCTGTTTAGAAGTGTACAGAAAACGGGTTGATACTGACTAGCACACGCTGCAAAGGCCATAAAGGTTGTTCTGAGCTAAAGTAACCTGTCAACAGTTGCAGGCTGCTTTGCTTACAGATTAACAGTTACTGGTGAAATAAATAAAAATACTTGACGTCCATGGAATGTTTAACAAAACACAGGAAATTCATAAAACTCGGATCAAAACCAATATACCTACATACTTCAAAGCTATGTTTCACTTTGATGCCAAGTTAAAACTTTGGATAAGCTTCTTGTACACATCAAAAAACATGCTATCATTGTGTCCAGAAGCATGAAGATAATAGATTGGCATTATTTAAGAGATAAGAGATTTATTTAAAATGCTAATTCACCTAGCCTAAGTGGTCCAAAGTGTTTTAAAAATCCTTGAGAGTGACACCGACTGACATACATTGATGCTGCCAGGGTTTATCTTGCTTTGAAATGCAAATAAGCTAGAAATTCTCAGCGCATCAGATTGCAAGAAGTCTGGAATTTAAGAGACCTGGATTGTTTAATTGTTCTGTGGTTTAAAACGTGTATGTGACCAGGAAGGGAAGAGGTGTGTGTTCTGATACCGGTCCTGAGCCATGTGCAATATCCACAAGGGGTGATTAAATTACTGAAGGAAATGTAAACACATGCTCACCATCAAGGCTGTCTCTAATATCATCGTCTCAACAAAGAATTAGACATCTCATTGGACCATTGTAGCTTTTGGCGGATTTTGATAGGACAATGTTATCTTGTCAATGAAACATCCATCCCACCTTGGAAACAAAGCAGCAAAAATCATTGCAAATAGTGATTTGGTGTTTAAGTCGAGTAACATGGTCAGCTACTGAAGAGAATTATCAGCAGAGAGGTGCCTGCTCACTGGGCTATCATGTATGTATGACTCCTTATAACGTATTTGTGACAAATGGTTATATTGCTAACAGATGTATTGCTAATGGGTGTTTTGTATCATTGTTAACAATAGTATTCCTACCGAAACTAATAAAGTCATTGGTGCTTAATTTGAGATTTGAGTTTGTCTCTTTATTTCTCGTAATTCTCAAGTTCAAACCATAGAGTAACCAGTCAAGGGTAAAAGATTACAACTTATAACTGACAGTTGGTTAGATATGTGGACATGAGGCTTCTCATTATCAGGCCCAGGAATGTCTACACAAAGTCCTGTGTGCAGAGTTATGTCCTTGATGAGATAACGGTCCTGGTGAAAAACTTACTGTTCAAAAGTAAGGGGTCGCTCATTTAAGACAGAGTTAAGGAGAATATTTTTCTCTCTGAGGGTGGTTAGTCTTTGGAACTTTCTTCCTCAATAGGCGGTGGAAGCAAAGTCTTTGAAGATTTTTAAGGCGGAGGTAGATCGATTCTTGATAAGCAAAGGGTCAAAGGTTATTGGGGGTCGTGGGAATGTGGAGTTGAGGTTACAATCAGATCAGCCATAATATTATTGAATGCCGGCGCAGTCATAGAGAGGCCGAGTGTCTTATTCCTGCTCGTAATTCGTGTGTTTGTATGCTCGAACGTTAATCTACCTGTCTGTGCTGTTCTGTGATTGTGTTCGCTCTTGCAGGCTGCGGAAGAATTGTTCATAGTGAGGGAAAGAGATCATTGTGAGAAAACCACCACTTTTCTACTGCTCCTTTATAATTCTATAACTTTCTTACAATGACCATTTCCTACAGCGTTCTCTAGAATGTAGAAGAGTGAGAGGTGATCTTATTTAAACATATACAATTCTCACGACGGTTTGACAAGATACATGCTGGGTGGAAAGGGTTACATTTTCTTTGGATATTGAGTACACAACAGAGATCACCGTCTCAAAATAAGGGGTTGGCCATTTCGGACTGAGCTGAGGAGAAATTTCCTCACTCAGAGGGTTGTGAATCCTTGGAATCAAGGACGAGGAGCCATAGTCGGGAAATGAGAGCCAGGCCTTTCAGCAGTGAAATTAGGAAACACCTGTGCACACAAAGTGAGGTGGAAGTTTGGAACTCTCTTCCACAAACAACAATTGATGCGAGATCAATTGTAAATTTTAAATCTGAGATTAATAGTTATCTGTCAAGCAATGGTATTAAGGAATATGAGATCAAAGATAGGCGCATGAAGTTAGGTCACAGATCAGACATGATCTCACTGAATAGAAGGGGGACAGGTTTGAGGGGCTAAGTAATGCCATTCCGATAATAAGCCTACCTCCATCACCAAGACTAAACAGGACTGATTCCCCATGTGAATATCTGCAATTTATATTTTAACATTCCATCAACTCGCACTTATACAGTAGAATACGCCACCTACTGGAAATGTAATTCACAAAGACTTATTTATGGTATTTGTTCTTAAGAAGCAGCTCAGTTTCAAAAACACTACTTTTAAAACCAGTGAAGTACTGTTATTTTTGAATGCATGTGTGTGACTGCGGGGAGTTTGTTTAAAATAAGAAGGTCTTTAGTCATATGTTTATCTTTTAAGACTATTTAAGTGTTTACATTTTTTTTGGAATAAATAGTTAATCTGTCGGTGTCTAAAGATACTTGGTTTGGTCTGTTTTATTCTGGGGTTACTAAAGTGTTAATTTGGCTGTTTTCCAATTGCATATGTAACCTTAATAATGAGCTGCGACCTGTGGAGTGACGGGACTGAATTGACGGTGCATTGCTCCCGCCACAGTTGTAATATTTTAATTGGGCGACTCATCTGGGATCAGAATCAGATTAATTGAGTATCTCGTGTTTGGAATTATATTAATGACTTGTCTCTGGGATAGCATAAAACGTTAGCTCTTGCTTGTGGCATTATATTAATTGCTCTCACGTTTGAGATCATATCAATTGGAAACTCTGTTGTCAGGATCCATTTCTAACACCAGTTACCGAAAATAAGGAACCAGTTTTCTTGTATAATAAGGTACAGTTTAGAACATATTTTTTAAAAAATAGAGAGTTATCAAGGTGAGCGTTGGTCCTATAAAAAGTGAGTCTGGAGAATTGAGAATGGAAAATGAGGAGATGGCAGATGAATTGAACAGATATTTTGCATTGCTCTTCACTACTGAGGACGAAAGTAAGATCACAGTATTAGCTGTAAGCCAGGAAATGGAAGGAAGGGAGGAACTCAAGAAAATTGCAATCACCAGCGAAGTGGTTCTGAACAAATTATTGGAGATTCAAGTCCCCGGGTCCTGATGGACTTTATCCTCGGGCGTTAAAAGAAGTGGCTAGTGAGATAGTTGATGCGTTAGCTTTAATTTTCCAAAATTCCCTAGATTTGAGGAAGGTCCCTTTCGATTGGAAAATAGCAACTTTAACTATTTTTTTTTTCAAAAATGGAGGGAGACAGAAAGCAGGAAACTACAGGCCAGTTAGCTTAACATCTGTCTTCGGCAAAATGTTAAAAGCTATTATTCAAGATGTTATAGCAGGACATTTAGAGAATTTCACGGTAATTAGGCAGAGTCAACATGGTTTTGTGAAAGGGAAATCATGCTTAACCTATTTATTGGAGTTCTTTGAGGGAGTTACATGTCTGTGGGTAAAGGGGGACAGGTGGATGTATTGTACTTAGATTTCCAGAAGGCATTTGTTAAGGTGACATTTCAATAGTCATTGCAGAATATAAAATCTCATGGCATAGTGGGTAACATATTTGCATGGATAGAAGATTGGTTATCTAACAGAAACAGAGAGTAGGCATAAATGGGTCATTTTCTGGTTGGCAAGATGTAATGAGTGGTGTTCCACAGGGATCTGAGCTGGGGCCTCAACCTTTTACAAAATTATATAAAGACTTAAATGAAGGGACCGAGGGTATGGTTGCTAAATTTGCTGATGACACAAACAGGTAGGAAAGTAACTTGCGGAGAGGACATAAGAAGGCTACAAAGGGATATAGAAGGGTGAAGTAAGTAGGTAAAGGCCTGGAAAATGGCGTATAATGTGGGTAAGTGGGAAATTGCCCACATTACCAGGAAGAATAATGGAGAAGGAATTTATCTAAATGGCGAGAGTTTGCAGAGCTCTGAGATGCAGAAGGATCTGGGCATCCGAGTGAATGAATCCCAAAATGTTAGTATGCAGGTAGAGCACGCAATTAGGAATGCTACTAGAATGTTATTGTTTATCACGAGGGGAACGTAGGGAGGTTATACTTCAGCTACACAGACCATTGGTGAGACCAGATCTGGAGTACTGTCTGCAGTACTGGTATCCTTATTTATGGAAGGATGTAAATGCGTTAGAGTACAGAGAAGGTTTACTAGACTATTCATTGGAATGGGTGGGCTAGATTGGACAGGCTAGGCTTGCATCCGTTGGAATTTAGAAGAGTAAAAGGCCGCTTGATTGAAACATATATGATCCTGAGGGGTCTTGACAGAGTGGATGTTTTCCCTTGTGGGAGAATCTGGAACTAGGGGTCAATGTTTAAAAATACGGGGTCTCCTATTTAAGGCAGAGATGAAGAGAATTTCACTCTCTCAGAGGGTCGTGAATCTTTGGAATTCTCTTTCTCAAAAGGCAGTGGAAGCAGACACTTTGAACATTTTAAAGGCCGAGGTACATAGATTCTTGATAAGCAAGGAGGTGGAAGGTTATCGGGCGGGGGCGGGGGTGTGGAAATGTGGAGTGATCATTTCAGCCATGAATTTATGGAGTGGTGGTGCAGGCTCGATGGGTTGAGTGGACTCTGCCTGCTCCGAATTCGGATGTTCGTATGTTCGTATGACACTACCCTGAGGAACTCCTGCAGTGATGTCCTGGAACTCAGATGATTGGCCTCCAAGAACCTCAACCATCTTTATTTGCGCTAAGTATGACTCCAACCAGCGGATACTTTTCCTCTTGATTCCCATTGACTTCAATTTTGCTAGGCCTCCTTGATGCCATACTCAGTCAAATGCTACCTTGGTGTCAATGGAAGTCTCTCTCTTCTCATCTCTTGTGCTCAGCTGTTATGTCCATGTTTGAACCAAGGCTCTATTGCGTTCAGGAGCTGAGTAGCCCTGGCAGAACCCAAACTGAGTGTCATTGAGCAGGTTATTGCTCAGCAAGTCCCACTCGATAGCACTGTCGATGACACCTTGCATCACTTTACTGATGATTGAGAGTAGACTTGGGCGGGTTTGACTTGTCCTGAATTTAGTGTACAGGACATACCTGGGCAATTTTACACAGTGCAGGGTACATACGAATGTTGTAGCTGTACTGGATCAGCTTGGCGAGGGCTGTGGCAAGTTCTGGAGCACAGCTCTTGAGTATTATTGCCGGAATGTTTTCAGGGCCCATAGCCTTTGCAGCATCCTGTGTCCTCAGCCGTTTCTTGATATCACATGAGTGAATCGAATTGGCTGAAGTCTGGCAAATGAGATGCTGGGGACTTCAAGAGGAGGTCCAGATGAATCGACGACTTGGCACTTCTGGCTTTGATTATTGAAAATGCTTCAGCCTTATGTTTTGCACTGATGTGCTGAGCTTCCTATCATTGAGGATGGTGATATTTTTGGAGCTACTTCCTCCAGTCAGTTGTTTAATAGTCCACCTCCATTCTTGGCTGGATGTCGCTGGACTGCAGAGCTTAGATCTGATCCGTTTGTTATTGGATTGCTTAGCTCTGTCTATCGCATGCTGCTTATGCAGTTTGACATGCGTGTAGACCTCAGTTGTACCTTCACCAGGTTGGCACCTCATTTTCAGGTATGCCTGGTGCTGCTACTAGCATGCCCTCCTTCACTGTTCATTGAACCAGAGTTTTATTTCTTCCCCGGATTGATGGTAGCAGTAGACTGGGGGATATGTCTGTCTATGAGGTTACAGATTGTGATTGAGTAGAATTCTCCGTTGCTGATGGCCCACAGCGCCTCATGCATGCCCAGAGTTGCATTGCTATATCTGTTAAAAATCTACCCAATTTACTGTGGTGGTAGTGCCACATACCACGATGGAGGGCATCCTCAATGTAAAGGCGGCACTTCGTCTCTACAAGGACTGTGCGGTGGTCACTCCTACCAAAACTGTCATCTGTGGCAGGTAGATTGCTATGAACAAGACCACGTTTGTTTTTCCATCTTTTTGGTTCCCTCACCACCTGTCGCATACCCTGTCTTGCAGCTGTGTCCTTTCGGACTCGGCCAGTAGTGTTGATACCGAGCCACTCTTAACGATGGACATTGAAGTCCCCCATCCAGAGTACATTCTGTGCCCCAGATACCCTTCGTGCTTCCTCCAAGTGCTGTTTAACACGGAGGACTATTGACTCATCAGCTGAAGGAGGACAATAGGTAGTATTCAGAAGGACTTTCCTTGCCCATATTTGACCTGATTCCATGAGACTTCATGGGGTCCAGATTCGATGTTGAGCACTCCCACGACAATCCCTCCCGACAGTATACCACTGTGCCACCAGCTCTGCTGGTTTTGTCCTGCCAGTGGGACAGGAAATACCCAGGGATGGTGATGGCAGTGTCTGGGACATTGTCTATCAGGTATGATTCTAAAGATATGTCGATGTCAGGCTATTGCTTGACTCGTCTGTAAGATAGCTCTGGCACAAGCCCCCAGATGTTCCTAAGGAGGACTTTGCAGTGCCGACAGGGCTGGGATTGCCATTGTCGTTTCTGGTGTCTCGGTCGATGCTAGGTAGTCTGTCTGGTTTAATTATTTTTGATTGAATTCGTCGTGGTTAGTTACAACGGAGTGGCTTGCTAGGCCATTTCAGAGGGCATGTAAGAATCAACTACGTTGTTGTGAGTCTGGAATCTCTTGTAGCCCAGACCAGGTAAGGACAGCAGACTTCCTTACTTAACGCACATTAGGGAACCAGATGGGCTTTTACAACAATCGACAATGGTTTCACGGCCAGCATTAGACTAGATTTGAATTCCAGATTATTAATTCAAGTTCCATCTTTGGCTGTGGTGGGATTCGAACCAATGTCCCTAGAGAAATATACTGGATCTCGATGCTGTTAATTCAATGACAATATAATTACACCACCTCCTCCCCAATTGTTTTTCTCATTTACAATTTAATCATGCTTCTGCACAGAAAGAACAGCAGCATAACTCAGCATTTTGATAGCTAAATAAGTAAATTATTGGCATCAATTTCTTGTAATTGGCGCATTTCTGAAAAAATATGCGAGAAGGTGCTCAAACGGGATCCAGCCATATGCGTCCATATGAGCCAAACGTTGTGAGAGAAGCACGTGTACTTCCTTGTAGTCCTGCTCATATCCATGTTCTCGTGAAACAACCAAAGTACTGTATTTTTTATTTCCTTATTTCTAACTCCTTACAGCAACAATATTAAGCCTCCAATATGTTAGATCAACGCCCGACATCCCACTTTACTTGTTTTCATGTACACAGGTCCGAAGCTCGATCAGGCAATTGGACCCAAGGTCTCACACAAATCACAACTTGAGGTCAGTTCTATTCCACTCTTTGCCCCATCTGGCTGACAATTTATATAGATGCTTATAAATTGGACCGTAACTCAAACACTGGTAGAACAACAAACACACTGCATCAAGTGGGTTTTATGAAGTAATAATTCAATACTTAACAAAGGTGGAGCTGAACAATAATTTTGGGTTATTGCTTCCCAAGTTGTTGTAATGCAGGTGATATCGACATTGGTCTCTTGTTATAGCTTCTTCTGTGTCTCTTCACGTCGTGATCACAATGTGTTCCAACGTCCTGCTTTTATCCATCTTTTCAAGTTCTTGTCATACCATATTTGGTCATGTTTCAACATTACCTTGTCTCTTCCTTGATTCGTTTAAGCAATCATTGGATTGGTCAGGTGTGACCTCACGTTCCATACGTTGCCTCATTATTTATCAATGTAACAATTGTTATCTCAGAATTCACATCTGATTATTCAGTGCATGACAATCTCCTTCATGTGCAGAATACCAGGAATAATTACATTTGATATGATTCGAGGCAGGTTAGTAGTGGCTCTTTGCAATTTAGCCATCGCATAAAAGGAGATCAAAAATAAAAAATCAGAAGGAAAAAAAAAACTATCAAAACCCACTGTGTGTTCCTAAACTGCGGGTGTCTGAGATCAATTTGATCAGTGCCAGAGGGATGGTTGAAAAAAAAAACTTTTAAGGATGAGGGACCATAATATGATAGAATGTTACATTATTTTTGAAAGTGAGCCTGTTCAATCTGAAGCCAGCGTGTTATATTTGAATGAAGGAAACTATAAAGGGATGAGGGGTAAATTAGCTGAGGTGGATTGGGAAAATACATTGTAAGGTATGACAGTGCATAGGCAGTGGATAGATTTTAAAGGAATACTACATAGTTTACAGAAACTATAAATTCTTTCTGTCAAAGCACATGAGACACTAAAGTAAAGGCATTCAACCATGGATAACAATGGAAGTTAAGGATTGCACAAGATTAAACGAAAAAAAGCCTATAAGTTTGCCAGAAAAAAGTGGTAAACCTCGAGGATTGGGAGGATTTTAGAATACAGCAATGGAGGACGAATAAACTGATCAAGAAAGTGATAATCGAATATGAATGTAAGCAAGCGAAAAAAAAAACTAAATCAATAAAATGGACTGTCAAAGCGTCTATCGGTACGTAAATAGGAAATGCTTGGCTAAGACAAAGGTGGGTTCATTACAGGCAGAGTCAGGAGAATTTACAATTGTGATTAGAGAAATGAAAGAGAAGCTGAATGATTACTTTGTGTCCGTCTTCACTGAGGAAGATACAAGAAATCTCCCAGAATTAGCGATCCATGGGATTATGGAGAATGAGGAGTTGAAGGAAATTAGTATTAGTAAGCAGCTTGTGTTGGAGAAATTAATGGGACTGAATGTTAATAAGTCCCCAGGACCTGATATTCAATATCCAAGAGTGTTGAAAGAGGTAGCTATGAAGATATTGGATGCATTGGTGATCATCATCCAAATTTCTATCGATTCTGGAACGGTTACAGCAGCTGTCACCTCACTATTTAATGTCACCCCACCTTTTAAGAAGTGAGGGAGAGAGAAAATTGGGAACTACAGACCTGTTCACATTACATCAGTCGGAGAGAAAATGCTACAGTCTATTCTAAAGGATGTGAGAAATGGACAATTGGATAATAATGATCTGATTGGCACAGGCAGCATGGATGTATGAATGGGAAATCATGTTTGCCGAACCTATTCGAGTTTGAGGAGGATGTTACGAACAGCATTGACAAAGGGGGCTCGGTGGACATAGTATACTTTGATTTTCAGAAGGCTTTTCATAAATACCCCACAGGAGATTGGTTAGCAAAATTATAGTACATGGGACAGGAGGTAATATACTAGTATGGATTAAGTATTGCTTAACAGGCCGAAAGCAGAGAGTAGGAATAAACGGGCCATTCTCGTGTTGGCAGGCTGTGACTAGTTGGGTACTACAGGGATCAGTGCTTGGGCCCCAACTGTTCAGAATATATATCAATGATTCGGATGTGAGGACAAAATGTAGTATTTCCAAGGTCGCGGATGACACAAAACAAGGTTGGAATGTGTGTTGTAAGAAAGATGCTAAGCAGCTTCAAGGAGATTTGGACAGACTTAGTGAGTGGACATGAACGTGGCAGATGAAATTTAATGTGGAAAATTGTAAGGTTATTCACTTTGGTCGGATAATTAGATGGACATTGTAATTCTTAAATGGTAAGAGATTAGAAAGTGTAGATGAACAAAGCAACCTGGGTGTCCTTGTCAAAACGTCACTGAAAGTTAACGTACAGGTGCAGCAAGCAATTAGGAAGGCTAATGGTATCTTAGCCTTTATCGCAAGAGGATTTAAGTACAGGTGTAGTGAACTCTTGCTTCAATTGTATCGGACCTTGGTTGGACTGCACTTGGAGTACTGTGTGCAGTTGTGATCGCCTTACACTCTAAAAGATATTATTGCCAGAGAGGGATTGCAACCAAGAGTCACCAGACTTGTCTCTGGGATGGGAAGGACTGTCAAATGAAGAGAGATTGGGGATCCTTGGCTTGTATTGTACAGAGTTTCGAAGAATGATAGATGATGTCATTGACACCCGCAACACACTTACACATAGACAGGTTGGATGCAGCAGAGCTGTTCCCCTTTTTGGCGACTCTAAAACCAGGGGACACAATTTCAACACAAGGGGAAGCCACTTCGGACAGAGATGGGGAGACATTTTTTATCTCAGAGGGTTGTGAATCTTTGTAATTCTGTACCCCAGAGGGTTTTGGAAGCTCAGTCATTGAGTATGTCGAAAGCGGATTTTGACAGATTTCTAAACAGAAATGACATAAAGAGATAAGGGGGATAGTGTGGGAAAAGGTATTGAAGTGGATGAGCAGTTTTGATCATATTGAATGCCAGAGTCGGCTCGATTGTCTGAATGGCCTACTTTTGTTCCTAGTTGCCGATGTTCCCTCCAAGCCACACAGCATCCTGCCTTGGAACTATGCCGCCATGGCTTCACTGTCACTGAGTTCAAATCCTGGAACACCCTTCGTCACAGCACTGTTGGTGTACCTGCACACCAAGGACTGCAACGGTTCAATACGAAGGGTCACCACCAGCTTCTCATGGGCAATTAGGGATGGGCAATAAAGAACAAAGAACAAAGAACAAAGAACAAAGAAAATTACAGCACAGGAACAGGCGCATCGGCCCTCCAAATCTGCGCCGATCCAGATCCTCTATCTAAACTTGTCACCTATTTCCTCAGGGTCTGTATCTCTTTGCTTCCTGCCCATTCATGTATCTGTCTAGATACATCTTAAAAGACGCTATCGTGCCCGCGTCTACCACCTCCGCTGGCAACGTGTTCCAGGCACCCACCACCCTCTGTGTAAAGAACGTTCCACGCATATCCCCCCTAAACCTTTCCCCTCTCACTTTGAACTCGTGACCCCTTGTAATTGAATCCCCCACTCTGGGAAAAAGTTTCTTGCTCCCCACCCTGTCTATCCTCTCATGATTCTGTACACCTCAATCAGGTCCCCCCTCAACCTCCGTCCTTCTAATGAAGATAATCCTAATCAACTCAACCTCTCTTCATAGCTAGCGCCCTCCATATCAGGCAACATCCTGGTGAACCTCCTCTGCACCCTCTCCAAAGCATCTACATCCTTTTGGTAATGTGGCGACCAGAACCGCACGCAGTATTCCAAATGTGGCCGAACCAAAGTCTGATACAACTGTAACATGACCTGCCAACTCTTTTACTCAATACCCCGTCCGATGAAGGAAAGCATGCCGTATGCATTCTTGACCACTCCATTGACCTTCGTTGCCACCTTCAGGGAGCAATGGACCTGAACACCCAAATCTCTCTGTACATCAATTTTCCCCAGGACTTTTCCATTTATTGTATAGTTCACTCTTGAATTGGATCTTCCAAAATGCATCACCTCGCATTTGCCCGGAATGAACTCCATCTGCCATTTCTCTGCCCATCTCTCCAATCTATCTATATTCTGTTGTATTCTCTGACAGTCCCCTTCACTATCTGCTACTCCACCAATCTTAGTGACTTCTGCAAACTTGCTAATCAGACCACCTATACATTCCTTCAAATCATTTATGTATGTCACAAACAACAGTGGTCCCAGCACGGATCCCTGTGGAACACCACTGGTCACACGTCTCCATTTTGCGAAACTCCCTTCCATTGCTACTCTCTGTCCCCTGTTGCCTAGCCAGTTCTTTATCCATCTAGCGGGTACACCCTGGACCCCATGCGACTTCACTTTCTCCATCAACCTACCATGGGGAACCTTATCAAACGCCTTAAATAAGTTCATGTATATGACATCTACAGCCGTTCCCTCATCAATCAACTTTGTCACTTCCTCAAAGAATTCTATTAAGTTGGTCAATGCTGGCCGAGCCAGTGACGCCCACATCCCTCAAACAAATACAAATATGATATGCCATGTGGCCACTTTAAGAGACATGCGTTGTGGCCATTTCTAGTGATATTTGTTATTGCCGTTTTAATTGATGTGTACTGTGGCAGATTGAAGTGGCTTGTTTCCCGTCATTTAAGCTGATATGCATTGTGGCCAGTTAAAGTGAGATGCAGTGCGACTAATTCAAGTGAGAAACGATGAGACCATTTTAAGTGATATGTGTTAGTGCCATTTAAAACGATGTGCACTGTGGCCATTTTAAGTAATATGCACTGCGACCATTTTTAGTGACATGCACTGTGACCATCTTAAGTGATAAAATGCCATCACTTTAAATGATGTGCAGTGCGACCATTTTACATGATATGCAGTCTGCCCATTTTAAGTTATATGCAGTGCAGCAATTTTAAGTGACATGCACTGCGGCCGTTTAAAGTGCTGTGAAGTGAAACCATTTTAAGTGACATGCAGGATGCCCATTTTTAATGATATGTAGTGCGGGCATTTAAAGTGACATAGCGCAACTGTTTTCAGTGCTGTGCGGTGCGACCATTTAAAGTGATATTTGTTAGTGCCATTTTAAATGATGTGCACTGTGCCCCTTTTAAAGGATGCAAGTATGAGCATTTTAAGTAACATGCAGTGCGAACATTTTAAGTGACGTACACTGTGGCCATATTGAGTGATTTGCATTGTGACCATTTAAAGTGACACGCATTGCGGTTACTCTACGTGATAAGTAGTGTGGAAATTTTAAGGAATATGCACCGTGGTCATTTAGTGATGATAAGCAGTGCGAGCATTTTAAGTGTTTTTTTTATATGTTCATGGGATGTGAGCGTCGATGACTAGGCCAGCATTTATTGTCCATCCCTAATTGCCCTTGAACTGAGTGGCCATTTCAGAGGGCGCTTTAAGAGACAACGACATTGCTTTGGGACTGGAGTCACATGTAGGCCAGACGAGGTAAGGATGAGAGATTTTCTTCCCTAAAGGACATTTGTGAACCAGATTTTTTGAGAACAACCGACAATGATTTCATTATCACACTAGACTAGTGTCTTTAAATTCCAGGTTTATTAATCGAATTTAAATTTCACCATCTGCCGTGGTGGGATCTGAAGCAACGTCCTCAGAACATTAGTCTGGTCCTCTCGGCTACTCGTCCAGTGTCATTAACACGTTATCCGTTATTGCCATTTTAAATGATGTGCACTGTGGCCTTTATACTTGATATGCGTCCGACATGCAGTGAGACCATATTTAGTGATATGCACTGTCGACATTTTACGTGTCATGCACTGTGGTAATTTTAGGTGATGTGCAGTGCGACCATTTTAAGTGAAATGCACTGTGGTCATTTTACGATGAGAGCAAACCACGGTGTTCATTTTAAGTGTTACCTTCCCACGTCAGCGAACGTCGGCGATAGAAATGAATGAAGGCTAATAAAGGGTAACAAAGGGTGATCAAGTGTTATACACAAACAGAAAGCATTACAATGTTTTATATTACGTTATCAAGGGTTGTACATACTTAAAAGTATTATAGATGGGTTATGAAGAGATGTACAAGGATAGAAATGATTATAAATGGCTATATAGACGTACAAAGGACTCTATGTATTATAAAGGGATTATAAATGATGATGAAGAATTCTGCCTGCCCTGGATTCTAATCAACTGACGTTTGAAAGACTCCCACATGTCAGATGTTGATTTACCCTCAAACAGCCGCCCCCCAATCTAAATTCTTCAGTTCCTGCCTAATATTGTTATATTTAGCCTTCCCCCAATTTAGCACTTTCACCCGAGGACTACTCTTCTCCTTATCCACAAGTACCTTAAAACTTATGGAATTATGGTCACTGTTCCCGAAATGCTCCCCTACTGAAACTTCGACCACATGGCCGGGCTCATTCCCCAATACCAGGTGCAGAATGGCCCCATCCCTAGTTGGACTATCTACATATTGTTTCAAGAAGCCCTCCTGGAAGCTCCT
Source organism: Heterodontus francisci (assembly GCF_036365525.1). Lineage (NCBI taxonomy): Eukaryota > Metazoa > Chordata > Chondrichthyes > Heterodontiformes > Heterodontidae > Heterodontus > Heterodontus francisci. The sequence goes on along the minus strand of NW_027140357.1, from coordinate 928,867 downwards.
GGCAAATTCTGCCCATACAAGCCCCTAGCACTAAGTGAGTCCCAGTCAATATAGGGGACTCCGTAGACAATCCTGACCACCCTGGAAACCGGCTCCACTTCACTCCCCAGCACTGACGGAAGAGGCCATGCCCCTACTCCTCCGGCACCCTTTTAACATGCCCCGCCCGTCCTCCCCGCACCCTGGGGACAGGGTCCACCCCCTGTCCGTCCCCATAGCAACATATCCGCTCCCATTTCCCCTGCAATCTGGGAACAGGACCTGTCCCTACTCCACTCACACCCTGGAAAGAGGCCCCGCCCTGATACCCCGTCACTCTGAGAGTCGGCTCCGCCCTCACTCCCTGGTACAATGGAAACAGTCCCTGCCCCCACTCCTATGTCAAAATTGGAATTGACGTCGCCACCACTCCCCAATCACTATCGGCACAGCGCTCGGCCCCACTCATCAGTCACTATGGGCATTAGTTCTGCCCCTACTCAACCATCACGATGGGGAACAGACCCCGCACCCATTCCCCCATCACCATGGGGAAGAAGCCCCTTTTCCACTCTGCCGTCACAATAGCGTCAGGCTTCGGACCCCCGCTTTGTGACCAACGTGCCAGGCCCCTCCTGATTCTGTCAGCACAGCAGCAGGCCCTTTCTCCCGGAGCTGGAAATAGTCGGTGATTCAGTTCCTCTCATCATTGAACAAATTTAATATTTGGGATAAAGTGATATTTCAGCACATTCTTCAACTGCTCTCTGAACTGAGTTTGGGTCACGGCATAAATCGCAGTATTTGTGCAGCAACACAGAAGTTGCAGTATGAAAGCCAATTCCTGCAGAAAACCAGGCATCGATACAGACACAGACTGCAAAAACTGCATAGATAGAATTGGAGATACAAACACAGACGCCGTCAAAGCCGGCATCCGGCTCAATATCGAATACACCATTGACAATGACCAAACGAGAATGAAATTCCCCGAGATAACTAACAGTAAAATGATGGCTTTCCTTCGGCTCTCCAACTCTGGATCTCTGCGACTCTCCCCACTGCTGTGACCCCGGAGTCTCCTCATCCTCTGCTGCTCACTAAAATGTGTCTGACCGTGAGAGAATTGAGCAGCAGAACCAGGACAAATGGGAGACCCGGTGTTAGAATGTGGTGGAGGAACTCGATTGTTCCCCACACCCGAGATACATGAGCGTCGAATGTTTCCCTACAGAACCAGGGGTCGTTCCACATCAAGTACTGATCTGTTAGCATAAAATACCAGGTGATGTTCTTTAAACAGCTCAGCACTGTTACTGTTGCCAAAACCACAGCCGCCGTTTTCTCACTGCAATATTTGCTTTTCAGTTTCTGGCAACAAATGGCCACAAATCAATCAAAAGTGAAAGTGACGGTGAACCAGACAGAACAGTCCGTGACTGCATAAAGCACGACTGCATGGATAATACACACGGGAATGGAGCACGGCAACTGAAAATGTTCCTTATAAACAATGGTAATGTGTCTCCATATCAGGTCGAGGATAATGACCAGTACATCCGCCGCTGACATGGCCATCAGGTAACGAGTGACACTTTTGGAGAGACCACACTTTCCCCGAGACAGGATCCCAATCGTCAGCAAGTTGACTGTGAGGAAGGAAAATAAATAGGGAAATTATACATCAGGCTGGGAGAAAAGTTATCAGTTTGGTTGAGGAATTTTTGAGATTTACAAATGTGTTCCTTTATCCAGTAATCTGTTGGAATGATTGGAACTGAAAGAACAAATGGGGAGATTTGTAATCAGGTGGAAGGCAGGACAGATTAAATGAAAATTGGATGATTCTGAAATGTTTAAACTCGATATTGATCATAATCCTTCCCTCCCGCCATTTCCTGCCGTTTTGAAAACTGTTCAATCGCTAATCTCTTTCAGTTCTGATGAAGGGTTATCGCCCTGAAACATTAAATTTGTTTCTCTCGCCACTGATGCAGCCAGACCTGCTGAATATGACTAGCATTTTATGTTTATATTTCAGATTTTCAGCAGCAGCAGCACTTGGCTCTTGTATGGATAATTGACAGGCAACACGGAATTCAATTATTGCAAAGCAATGATTGGAAATGAGTCCACTGAAAAATCAATAAAATAAATAATCTCAATTACCTCAAGTTGACTGTAAACAAGGGAAATTATCAAGAAATCATACATCAGGTTTGGATTAAAAACAACAGTTTGATGGTGTTCGGGTCACATTTCTTGCCGCAGTCAGTATGTACCTACTAATTGTATCAGTAACTTCTGCTTGAGTATGGGGGTTCGATTTAGTGGAGCCACCTGGTTCCTGACGACGGGCCAAAAATACGAGGGGATTCCCGTCCTGGCATTCGGCGCACCCATCTGCAGAAATTCAATGGCATTCGGGGAATTGACTGCTTGGTTCTGTGCTTCACATACCTTTAAGGATGGAGATCACGGCTGCCAAAGCTGTTGAACAATTTGGGGCCAGCAGCTCAGTAGTATCGGCAACGCCACTGGCAGCAGTGTAACTGCCAGTGCTGCACCAGGCCTGGGTGAGAGACAATCGATGGACCCCGTGACCCTAGATAAATGCGGCAAAGACACTTGGGCCAGTCAGCTAGTTGGGGCCACTGCCCGTAATACACCAGGCCTGGAGACCCTGCACCTCAGGTAACTATGACGAGGACACAGGAGCCAGACAAGGTAAGTGAGGGCGACTGTCAATACTGCGCCAGGCCTCAGTCCAAATAATTGCTGGAGTCCCAGAGTCCATGTAAGTGTGGCGGGGTCGGCAGGGCCTGTTAGGTAGCGAGGGCCTCTGCTGGTACGACACTAGGCCTGAACCTACGCCCACTGCTGCACAACCTTGACACCAGGCAAGAGTTTTGGTGTCATTGGGGCTGGTCAGGGAGCTGGGGCCACTTAAGGACCTACTGCACTCCTGGGACCTGGACTATCACTGGAGTCCCATAACCAAACGTGCAGGGGCTTCAGCGGGGCAACTCAGAGAATGGAGCCCATTGCCGGTACTGCACCAGGCCTGGAATCAGATGCATTGCTGGAGCCCCACGCCCGAGTTAAGTGCGGCGGGGTTTCAGAACTAGTCAAGGACAGGGGCCTACTTCCAGGACTACATAAGACCTGGAACCAGGACGTTCACAGGAGATCAGATCCCAGATAAGTGTGTTGGGAGAGACAGGATCAGTCAGGGAACGGGGGTCACTGCCCGTTCTACAGCTGGCTTGAGACCAGTGAACAACCATACCGAAGGTAAGTGTGGCACTGCCGACTGAACCTGTAAGGACGTTGGGGGGCACTGCCAGTATAAGACCAGTCCTGGAAGCAGTTACATCGCTGGACACTTGGACCCCAGGTAAGTGAGGTTTTGCAGCTAGGGCTAGTCAGGGAGCAGGGACCCCTGCTGGTAGTCCATCAGTCCTGGAATCGGGAGCTGCTTTGCAGTCCCAGTCTCCAGGTAAGTGTGGTGAGGTTGCCGGTGTCAAACCTGTAGCTCATGGGAGGTGGGAGATGATGCTTTTTCAATGCGTGGGCTTTTATCAGAGAAGGAGTGTTTGCTGCAGGGATCCATCAAGGGGCCACAGAGTACCCACAGAAGAGGCTTTCCCCAGTTCTGCAGGGAGGCAGCTTTATTTTACTCGTCACCTGCACAAGTGACGGGCTCCCGCAAACCGCTAGTGTAATTCCATTTAAAGGCCTCAGTTGACCTCTGGGTGGGAAGCTCGTCTTCGTCACCATTCTATGAGACCCTCCACCTCTTATCCTGTCTTCCACGGACCATTAAATTCAGCCTAGGGTATAAATTAAATAACCATGGTTTGATTGGGAAATTGAATAAAAACACTGGGATTTCAGCTGGAATCAGCAGTTGATTGAGAAGCTAATTAAATACGAGGATTTAATTAAACATGAGTAATAACAGGTTTATAATAAATCAGCCCCCCCCCCCCCCCCCCCCCCCCGTAAATATTGATGAGGACAGTAACAGATTTCAGGAAGTCTTTTATCAACATTGTAGTGAATGGCTGTTTTTCAAACTGCTGGGAGGGAGACAGTGTTGTTCCCCACGATTCGATACTAGGACCACTGCTGTTTCTGATATGCATTAATGACTTAGACTTCGGGCTTCAGCCCACATTGTCGAAATTTACAGAAGTCATGAAGCGTGAAAGTACAGTGAAGAGTGAGGAAGATAGCAATTGAATTCAGGAGGACATAGACAGGGTGGTGAAATGGGCATAAACAACAATAACAACATGTGCTTATATAGCACCTTTAATGCAGTAAAACGCTTCAAGATGCTTCACCGGCACATTATAAAGCAAAATAAAACACGGAGTGACATTAGGGGACTGTAGGTAAGTTGGTCAAAGGCTGGATCAAAGAGTTTAAAGGATTGTATGACAGTCAGAAAGCGATATGGAGAGGTGTGCAGAGGGTATTACAGAGCTTAGGGCCCAGGCAACTGAAGGTACGATCATCAATAGTGAAGAGATTAAAATCCGGGGTGCTCAAGAGGTCAGTATTAGATGAACACACATATCTTAATCTGTTGTGGGGCGGGAGGTGATTACAGAGATAGGCGACTGGGAAGCAGGACTCCCAGCGCTGAGCCAGAAAGGCGAGGGGAACATCGGCTTGGATTTTTCGTGCCACACCCCCGCCCCAGAGAGATCTATTTTTTTTTATTTTGTCTACGTGTCTCACATCAGTATGCAAGTCACTTTAAAGATAGGACTCCCACCTACAAGAGAAATTAGCCAATCAACTCAGCAGTATCGGCACTGTCACTGGAAGTGGTGGCCGCTATCAGTCATGCAGAGGCCTTGGACCCAGGCCCAGCGCTGGAACCAGGACGCAGGGTGCGTGAGGTGTGGTTACCAGGGCCAGTCTGGAAGTCCTCACCTCATGGGGACCCATAAAATCCAGCCCATAGTTTAGTGAGGCCATGGAAGAATTTGAAAACAAGAATGAGAATTTTAAAATCAAGACGTTTCTTAATGGATAGACAATGTAGGTCAGCGGGCATAGGAATATATAGGTTAACACATCAGCAGCAGAGTTTTCGATGAGCTGAAGTTTACAGAGATTAGAATGTGGGAGATCAGCAGGAGGGCATTGGAATGGTCAAGTCTAGAGCTAACTAAGGCATGAATGAGGGTTTTGGGCAAGAGGAGCCGAGGCAGGGGCGAAGTCAGGCCATATTACAGCGACTTTGTTTGGCCAGCATTCAGGAGAAGTTTGTTTTGGCCAGTATGTAGCAAGCCCAAGAGGAAAGGGCGCAGTTTTGGACTGAACATTAAGAAATGAAGCTAGGAAAGGGGAAGGTGTGGCCGTCACAGAGCATTTTTGGTGATAGTGATCATAATTCAATCAGTTTGAAAATAGTTATGCAAAAGGGCAAGGATGGAAAAGGAGTGATAGTTCTCAAATGGGGCGATGTTAATGTTACAAAACTAAGGAGTGATTTCGTGGAAGTGCATTCTGAACAGCTACTTGAAGGCAAATCGGTGTCAGTGCAGTGGGAGGCATTCAAAGGGAAGATTCAAGGGGTTCAGGTAAACATGTTCCCACAAAGAAAAAGGATGGAACGGCCAATTCTAGACCCTCATGGATGTCAAGGAGCCTACAGGGTAAGATAAGGCAGAAAAGGAAAGTGTATGTCGACACCGAGAACTTAATACCACAGAATGCTGAGAGGAGTATAGAAAGTGGATGGATGTGATCCAAAAGGAAATTAGAAAAGCAAAGAGGGGGCGTGAAAAAATATTGGCAAGCAAAATCAAGGTGATCCCAAGGATGTTGTACGAATACATTAGGAGTCAGAAGATAAATAAAGAGAGCGTAGGGCCCGTGTGAGAGCAAAAAGGTAACATATGTGTAGGGGTGGAATATGTGGTATGGTTCTTAATGAATACCTTGCAGCTGTCTTCACAAAAGAGGGGGATGATGCAGATATTTTAGATTAGGAAGAGGAGTGTGAAGTATATCATGTCATAAACATAGAGAGGATGAAGTATTAATGACATTAGCATCCTTGAAAGGTGATAAATCAACAGAGCCGGATCAAATGTACCCCAAGTTGTCAAACGATGCGAGGGACGAAATAGCGTAGGTTCTGTACATCATTTTCCAGTCCTCACTGGATGCAAGTGTGGTGTCAGAGGACTGGAGAACTGCTCATGTTGTACTTCTGTTTAAAAATAGTGCGAGTGTTAGTTCTAACAATTACAAGCCAGTCAGTTTAAACTCAGCAGTGGACAAATTGTGGGAATCAATTCTGAGAGTTGGGATAATCTGCCATTTAGAAGGGCATACATTCATCAAGGATAATCAGCATAGATTTGTGAAGGGAAGACCTTGTTTGACTAAATTGATTAAATTATTTGAGGAAGAAACAAGGAATATTTTTGAGCGTAGTGCACTTGATGCGGTCTACATGGAATTTAGCAAGGCTTTTGACAAGTTCCCACATAGCAGACTGGTTAGAGTACACAAAATCACACAGTTGTTGCAGTGCCGAAGGAAGCCATTCAGATCGTCATGTCCACACCGGCTGCCTGAAAGAGCAAATACTCAGTTCCATTCCCCTTTCTCCTCCCTGTAAACCTGCACATTGTTATTGTTCATATAACTGTCTAATTGTTTTTTTTTTATTCTTTCATGGGATGTGGGCGTCGTAGGCCAGGCCAGCATTTATTGCCCATCCCTAATTGCCCTTGAACTGAATGGATTTCGAGGGCACGTAAGAGTCAACCACATTGCTGTGGATGTGGATTCACATGTAGGCCAGACCAGGTAAGGACAGCAGATTCCCTTCCCTAAAGGACATTCGTGAACCTGATGGGTTTTTACAACAATCGACATTGGTTTCATGGCCATCATTGGACTAGCTTTAAATTCCAGAGTTATTAATTTAATTCAGATTACACCTTCTAATGTGGTGGGATTCAAACCCATGTCCCCGGAGCAATACATGGGTCTCTGAGTTGCTAGTCCAGTGACAATACCAGTATGCCACTGCCTCCCCTCCAGTGTCTGACCGACCACCTCTTTCAACAACGCCTGGGTCGCATGTTCTTTCTCAGTAAATACAGATGCTTAGTATCATTTGGTATCTCAGCCATGCCCCCTGCCTCCAAGTGTAAGTCCCCTTTCTGATCCCTAATCGACGCCACTCCTCCTTTTATCACCATTTTGCTATTTAGGTGCCGATAGAAAACTTTGTGATGCCGTTTAATACCAGCTGGCAGTTGCTTATGATGCTATTTCTTTGCTTCTATTATTTGCTTTCTCACTTTCACTCTGGACCTTCTATATTCAACCTGATCGTCAATAGTATTTTGTCATTTTAAAGGTATCACTGGTACGAGTTTATCTGCCAGCTTTTGATCCACTTTATTCGCCCCGGCTCCATTCATATGCTCTTGAAGTTGAAGCTGGCCCTATCCCAGCTAATTATTCTGAACCAGGAATGCTCTTTTTCATTTTCTCCATATTCACCCTAACCCTTATGATACAATGATTACTATACCCTAAATACTCTCCTGCTGATAATTGATCCACTTGGTCCACCTAATTCCCAAGAACCAGGTCTGGCAGTTCTTTTTCCTCATTGGACTAGCAACATAATATTGTAGAAAAAAATCCTGAGCACACTCGCGAAACTCTTGCCTCTCACTGTCTTTTACAGTACTATTATTCCAGTCTATATCTGGATAATGAATGCCCCCCATGAAAAATACCCTATAATTTTTGTGCCACTCTCTAATTTCCTTGCAAGTTTGGTCCTCCACATTCTTCCCACTAGTTGGTGGCCGATAGGCAACACCGAGCAATGTAACTGCACCTTTTTTCATTATCTCTCGCCAAATTGATTCCGTCCTCGAACTGTCTGGGACATCCTTTTTCTCCAGCACTGTAATGTTATCCTTAATCAATACTGCCACCGCCCCCTTTTTTCTCCAGCATTGCAATGTTCTCCTTAATTCAAAAAGTAAGCACATGGGATCCAGGTAAATGTAGCAATGTGGATGCAAAATGGGCTCAGTGCCAGGAAAGAAAGGGCAATTGTCGATGGGTGATTTGGCGATGGAAGGCTCTTTCCATTGGTGTTCTGCAGGGCTCAGTACTGGTCCCCTTTTCTGTGGTATATGTGAGCAATTTGGATGTAAATATAGGAGAATGATCAAGAGGTTTGTACACAACAAAATAAATAAAAAGCCATCTGGATGAGAGCGAGGAGGATAGCTGTACACTGCTGAAAGATATTGATGTTCTGGTCGGATTGGCAGAAAAGTGGCAAATGGAATTCAACCTGCAGAAGTGTGAAGTGATGCATTTGGGGAGGTCAAGCAAGGCAAAGGAATGCGTGATAATTGGGAGAATACTGAGAAGTGTAGAGGAAGTGAATGAACTAGGACTAAATGCCCACAGATCCCTGAACATAGCAGGGCAGGTGGATATGGTGGTGAAGAAGTGTTGTGAGAGCCCATTTTTTTTGTTAAAACTTGGAATCTATATTTTAAAACTAAAGAGTCTGAACGTTGGGTGTTTTCTTTTAAAGGAAATTCAACAGAACGTTGACCAGTAAATTAGCTTTTGCTGGAACACATGTGATTTCAAGCTAACAGCATAGGGGGTTCTAACCTGAAGGGACAGATTATTACAAGGAAATGACAGACCACGACATGTAGCTGTCACAGGATTGTTGCTGATCTGTTTTTGTTTTCACTTACTACTGTTCAAAGATGTCGCTTTTTTTTTACTAAAATCGGCAGTTGCAATTTGCTATGGACATGACAGAAGATCAGAAGAGAAAGAAAACTCCTGTTGCATCTCTTTGAAGAATCCCTGTATTGAAAAGCAAAAGCGGGATGAAGTCGTACCGCTGCCTCCTGTATTTTGAAGAAAAACTGACCTTTTGCAGAAACCGACAAACTTCAAAAAATAGGTGTAAGACCTATGTAGAGCCTTCTGCAATTGAATTGCTTTGAACATCTACCCAAACATACTGTTCATCGACTTGCTTGGAACGTTTCCTTGTGGCAGCCAACAATTTGACTGTGGAACACCTCGTCAAAACAAAGGACTTCCTTCCAGATTATTGCAGTCTACATTTAAAAAAAAATTCTTTCTATTCCTTTGTGAAAGGTGTAAACAAAAATCCCTTTTTGTGGTAAACTATTTGTTGGTTGCATATGCTTGTGCATGAGGGCAAGGATAAAATACAAGGATTCAAGATTTCATTTCGCATATATGTTCACTTCCTTATTGGTTAAGACTTGGTTTATAATAAAATTTAATTGTGTTGCTTATTAAAGAAACCCAGATGGTATGTTTTACTCTGGGGACAAATAGAGGATCTAATTGTTTGTTTCAGTAGGTGGGAAAAATTATTGATAGGCTGTGTGTTGTGGATAAATGGGAATGATCTAACAGTGCACTCCTCCCCCATCCGTCGCAACAGAAGGCCTATGGAATCTTTTCATTCATTTGCCGAGGTGTAGAATATAAGAGCATGGAGGTTATGCTGGGACTGTGCAATGCATTAGTTCGGCAACAACCTGAGTACCGTGTGCCATTCTGATCACCTTATTGCAGAAAGGATGCAATTACAATCGAGAGAGCATGGAGGAGATTTACTCGGATGTTGGCGGGACTGGAAAATGCAGCTTCGAGGAAAGATTGGATAGGCTGTGGTTGTTACCCTTGGAACATAGAAGGCCCAGGTGAGATTTGAGGGGCCTGGAGAGAGTGGATGTGGAGGGCCTATTTACATTGCAGAGAGATCAGTGACTGGGGAGCATAGCTTTAAAGATATTGCTGGGAAGAGTACAGTGTAAATGAGGAAACAAAATAGCCAAGATGGTGATGGGGTTTGGAACTCACTGCCTGAAAGGCAGAGACCCTCGTCTTATTTGAAACGGAGTCTGGATATGCACCTCAAGAGCTGAACCTTCAGCGCTAGGGACCAAACGCTGGAAGGTGGGATTAGACTGGGTGGATCGTTTTTTGGCCGATACAGACATGATGGGCCAAGTGACCTCTTTCTGTGCTGTTTAAGTTCAATGAATTTCTATGAATTTTCTATGATGTTCTGGGTGTACATCGACTATTTGAGTGAAGGCTCATCTAAGTGTCAAATATGACACCGAGGTTGCCAACAATCTGGTTTACTCTCACTCAGTTGCCAGGGAGAGGGATGGAGTCGGTAGCTCAGGAATGAAGTTGTGGACGGGGTTTGAAAACAATGGCATCAATCTTCTCGATATTTAATTGGCACAGTAGATGTGTGAGGTAATACATTTTAGAAGAATGTATGTGGAAATATAACACAAGGTGCATGTTACAATTGTAAAGGGAGTACAAGAACAGAGCGACCTGGGGGTTTGCGTGCAAATCGTTGAAGGTCACAGGACAGGTTACCAAAGCAGTTAATAAAGCATGTGAGATCCTGGGATTTATAAATAGGGGCATAGAAAACAAAAGCTGGAAAGTTATGGTAAATCTATAAAAAAAGAAAGGCACTATGGCACACCCCAGTACATGACACATGGAACAGCAAAATTTTTATCATATAGTACCAAGGATCTGGGAATTCAGTTACGTGGAGTGATTGGAAAATCTGGGATTGTTCTCTTTAGAGCAGTGAAGGGTAAGTGGATATGTCATATAGAAGTTCGAAGTCATGAAGTGTTTTGATAGTTTATTTAATGTGAAACTGTTTCTGATGTCCGCACGTTCAGTATTAAGAAGACATAGATTGAGGTCTAATGAGGAGAAGTTTCTTACAGAGAAAGTTGTTGAAATCTGGAATTCACTGCCTGAGAACATGGTGGAAACATAGAAACCTAGAAAATAGGAGCACAGGCAGGCCATTTGGCACTTCGGGCCTGCTCTGCCATTCAAAAAAAAGATCATGGCTGAGCATTTATTCAGTACCATGTTTCCATTTTCTCCCCACATGCCTTGATCCCTTTGGCATTAAGAAATATATCCACCTCCTTCTTCAATATATTTAATGACTTGGCCTCCACTGCTTTCTGCGGTAGAGAATTCCACAGATTCACCACCCTCTGAGTGAAGAAATTTCTCGTCATCTCTGTTCTAAATTGCATACCCCGTGTCGTGAGCCTGTGACCCCTGGTTCTAGCTCCGCAGCAATCGGGAACATCGTCCCTGCATCTAGCCTGTCTAGTTCTGTTAGAATTTTATATGTTTCTATGGGATAATTCTCATTCTTGTAAACTAGAGTGGATATAGGACTATTTGATCCAACCTCTCCTGATACATCAATCCCACCATCGCAGGAATCAGTCTAGTAAATCTTCTTTGCACCCCATCCATGACAAGAACATCCTTCCTCAGATAAGGCAATCAAAACTGCACACACTACTCCAGATGTGGTCTCACCAAGGCCTGTGACAGGGCGGACTGGGCGAGAGTGTGTTAAGGGCAAAATCTACTTGGCTGGAGTTAAGGAGCATAAAAGCTGCAGTTACATTGTTCAGTGTTGTCAACAGGCTACCAGCTAGTGGGAAGGACGTGGAGGAATACATTTGAAAGGAAATTAAAGACAGATGCATGAATTATAGAGTAGTTACAATTGGGGACACTCGTTATCCAATTATGGACTGGGATGGTAGTAATGTAAAGGGCAGAGGAGGTCAAGAGATCCTAGAGCGTGTTCAGGAAAATTTTCTGCAACAGTATGTTGCTAGTCCAACAAGAAAGGAGGCAGTGCTAGACCTGGTTCTCGATAATTAGCTGGGCCAAGTGGATCAAGTGTCACGTAGGAGAAAATTTAGGAGTTAGAGATCATTGTATCATAAGGTTGACTTTGAGAAAAGAAAAATAAGAATCCAGTGTAAGAATAAATAATTAGGGGAAAGCCAACTTCAGTGGCGTAAAAATGGTGCTGGGACACATACATTGGAGTTAAACTGTGACAGGACAAACAGTAGCTAAAGAATGGGCTACCTTCAAGGAGCAGATAGTTAGGGAACAATCAAGGTATATTCCCGCGAAGGCGAAACGTTAAGCCAACAGATAGAGAGTTCAATGAATGACAAACGAGACAGAGTTGAAGATGAAGAAGAAAAAGTGTGTTTATGAAAGATGTCAGATAGATCATAAAATGAGTAACCAGGCTGAATATAGAAGGTTCAGAGGGGAAGAGTAAAAACAAATAAGAGAAACAAAGAGAGAGTATGCAAAGATACAGGCAGCTAACTTTGAAGAAAATCCTAAAGTCTCCCCCAGTGAATGTATGCATTCTTTCACCAGCCATTCTGCAGCTACTAGAGAAACACTGTGTAGGAGCACTAGGGAAGTCGTGCGAACCCACAAGACATGCCTTAATGGAATAAACAAGGGAGATGATTTCAGTTCTGCATGTATAATAGGATGTGTTGTTGGATAAAGATGTTCATGGAAAGGTTTTTGTTGGTGTTTATTTATTGCAGGCTGGTGACAAAGTGGTCACTGTCATTGGGCGTCTCAGATGGATGTAGCAGTGAAAAGAGGAACATAGAACATTACAGCGCAGTACAGGCCCTTCGGCCCTCAATGTTGCACCGACCTGTGAAATCATCTGACCTACACTATTCAATTTTCATCCATATGTCTGTCCAATGACCACTTAAATGCCCTTAAAGTTGGCGAGTCTACTACCGTTGCAGGCAGGGCGTTCCACGCCCCTACTACTCTCTGAGTAAAGAAACTACCTCTGACATCTGTCCTATACCCATCACCCCTCAACTTAAAGCTATGTCCCCTCGTGTTTGCCATCACCATCCGAGGAAAAAGACTCTCACTATCCACCCTATCTAACCCTCTGATTATCTTATATGTTTCTATTAAGTCACCTCTCCTCCTCCTTCTCTCTAACGAAAACAACCACAAGTCCCTCAGCCTTTCTTCGTGAGACCTTCCCTCCAAGGAATGGGTGAGGGACTTGAGGGAGATCGATGGTGAGAAAGGGAAGCTGTTTGTGGGAACTGAAATCTTAGCAGGGACTCTCCGACAGCCTGTCCGGGTCGAAGGCATCCAGGAAACATCCTTCCAGCCTCCTCCTCCTCCTCCCCTCCTGAGCCTCCGGATTCCTGGTGCCAATTCCTGTGTCCGCTTGATGGTGATGATATGAATGGTGCAGCAGAACACCATGAGCTTGGACACCTGCTCCAGTGTGTACTGGAGGGCTCCCCACGAGAGGTTCAAACAGCGGAAGCATTGCTTCATCACATCGACGATCTGTTGCACGATGTTCCTGCTGACTCCATTGCTCACGTTATACACATGTTAATTGCATGAGGTTGGTTGGCGGCAGGAGGTACGGTGGGATGTAGAAACAAGAGTTGTGTCCAAAGGGGAGTTTCCTTTCTCTCCGAGGAGCCACATTCTGCTTCTGCATGGATACCCGAAATGTTGGGAACAGCTGACTGCTTCAGAATGAAGGCATCGGGACTGATGCCAGTATAATGGGCACTCACCAACATTGTGTGCTGGTCATGCTCATACACCGACTGTATCTTAATGGAGTGAGAGTTATTTCAGTTCCTGTACCTCTCCCCCTTGATAGGGGGGCCCCGCAGATCCACCTACACTGTCAGCAATCCCTATATCCTGACAAAGCCATGGGGGCTCTCGTCCTGCTTCTCCCAGCTGAGGTAGAAAATGATGACTCAGACGACCACCTTCACCTCCCAGAATTATCAATGAGCAACATACAGGCCTAGCACCTACTGGCCAGTTAGTTTAACATCAGTGGTGAATCAGGTTTTAGAAACAATAATGAGGGACAAACTCGACACACACATCACGCACTTGTCGAGGTTTGAGTGACTTAAGAATCGTCAGCATGGGTTTTTAAAAGGCCGATCATGTTTGATTAAACTAATTGTTTTTTTGATGAAGTAGCAGAAAAGGTTGATGAAGGAAATGTGGTGGATGTTGTCTGCATGGATTTTGAGAAAGCGTTTGATGAAGTACTACACACAAATTTGGTTAACAAAATTGAAGCTCATGGAATAGCATCCAATTGGATCAAATATTGTCTGAAGGACTGAAATGAGAGAGCCGTGGCAAATGGTTGTTTTTCAGACTGCTGGATGGTGCACAGTGACGTTTCGCAAGAGTCAGTGCTGGGACCTGCGGTTTTTAGTTTTATTTTTTGCGATATATAAATGACCTAGATATTGTAATTCAGAGTAGAACCTCAACATTAGCCGATGATACCGAACATGGAGGGATGGCAAGCAGTGAGGATGATAGAAACCGCCTGCAACAAGATAGTGATAGGTGAGCAATTTGAGCACAGAAGTGGCAGATGGAATTTAGTACAGAGGAGTGTGAGATGATGCCTTTTGGCAGAAGGAATCGGAAGGCAATATTGACTTAATGACACAGTTGAAAGATTGTTCAGGAACAAGGGACCTGATGCTCCATGTACATTGATCTTGGAATGTGGCAGGACATTCCAGGAGGGTACTTAGCAAAAAGAAGGGTCTCTGACCTGAAACGTTAACTCTAATTCACTCTGCTGAGTATTTCCAGCATTTCTTGTTTTTTTTTCTGATTTCCAGCATCTTCCAGTATATTGCTTTTGTAAAAAAAAAAATCAGATCTTGGTCGTCATCATTACAGGAAATGAAAACAAAAGCAGGGAAGTTATGCTGAAACTTTATAAAGCTCTGGTAAGGCCCCAACTGGGGATTGTGTCCAGTTC